>NC_073746.1:11343474-11643474 GCF_029784135.1 Toxorhynchites rutilus septentrionalis
CTACGCATACCGTTCGATGATTAGGTAAAATGTTGATAAGCATTTGCTGCGATAAAGTCGACGTGCATGTCAAAATCGAAACTCAGTACCTGAAGTTTATCAAATCAAACAGATTCACGGTTCGAGAAGTACGTACATTTGAGAGATGCAGAGTGAAATGTAAAATACAATTATAGTTTCCAAATTCTTTCGTTCACATATCTTGGAAGTCCAGTATAAATGAACGAAATGTTCGAGGCATTATGCCACACGTAAAAGAATAACGGAGAACAAAACGAGATTTGTTCAAACTCTTTACTTACAAAGTAAATATGTTGCATTCTTTTGAATTCGGAAATTGTTTTATTAATTCACTAGATTAATCAATAATTCTATCAATACAATCAATGATTACAAAGCCAACGGTAGTCCTGTGTCAACCTTGCGGTTTAATCATAGCTATATTTCCCATTCGTATTTTTCTATTTTGGCGGTGCAAATCATGAAATTATGCACTTTAGATACTGGTGTAGATGCGTCATAAGAAGAGCTGGTCTTAAGGAAGTGGAAGTTTAATGAAGATCCAAAGCTTAAAATATCTCAAAAGGATCTAGATTTTGCCTACCGTGCAGTACTGGAAAAGCTAAAGCTTAGCAGAAAAAATAAGGATAATTAAATATGGAGCGCTGAAAGATATCATTGGATTGGAAATATTTCACATCGAAAAGTTTCACCCACTAGTAACCGCTAGAGGGATACCTATTCAAATTCAGAACCAGCTCGGTTGAAAGAGAATAGAAATAATTTTGGTTGAATTCATTTGCTTTTCAGGGGATCGAAACTTTTTTTTTAGTACATAACGTGATTATTCAGTAGATTATTCTGTGCACCAAGAGCACCACGCGAGGACTTGCACATCCAGAATTAACCCCATCAGACGACATTGGCGGGAAGCAATGTTTATCCACCCGTGATTATCTAATGGATTTTTTGCGTTGATTTATGTCATAGTAATATCACGCTAATATCAGGAGAATTAGCGTTTAATTAATACGATGAGCTGAGTAATGAATACGCGTTAACCCATGCGTGGTCGATTCGGGTTATCATTCGTCAACTATCAATTGGAACCACACACAAAGTGCGCTGTGACTGGGAAGGGTGATATCCTGGCCCGTCTGGGACATATGCATCGCATCGGAGTGTGTGGCTAGGAAGAAAGCGAACCGAAACGTCGTCCGGACGAGCAAATGACCCAACGTTTAATTGAGGGTTACGTGTCCTGGAAGCGGCCTCGAATTTACATAGATATTGTCGAGAATGACTGTCGGTGGAAATAAAAGATTCATATCTCTGATTAAATCTACGAGTGATTAAATGGACATCGGAACACATTTAATAGGGCGTGAAAAGGGGTTGAAGCACCTCTTGCGTTGTGGTATTAACGCTGAAACCTGTGGCGTGACTTATAGCCGACTTGGGAATTTTCTCGTTTGCAGCGTGGTTGCTCGAAAAAAAAAACAACACTCGTTGGGAGCAGCCACGAATGTTGGTGAAATCTCATTCGGTCTAACAAAATCAATCATTACATGTTTCTGTTTTGGAAGCAAATTTGATGAAAGGTAACATGTGTAAATGTTGTACTTTAAAATTTGCTTTATGCCTTCGCCTAATATTTTCAAACATCACAAAAAGGGTTACATCAAAGGACTTGTATGCCATCATAACTCAACCACGACAATCTCCAACGATTTTTTTTCCTATTCATTCAGTTTGGACAACGACCGAACAAAGTCTCGGATGCGGAATCCTTTTTGAAATGGAAATTATTGCCAACGGGCAAACCGAACTTTGACTGCGGCCGATTTTGATCTCCGCAGTGAAAGTTTCACTTCGCAATGTGGGTGGATCGGAACAGAAAGAGTCCGACTGCCCGACCGCTCAGAGCTGTATGTGATCTGTTTCCAGCCGACTTGTGTTCGTGCTCTTATGATGATGATTGATGATATAATAAGCAACAGAGTGAAGTGTCCCCTCTTCAGATCAGAAAGCCGCGATAACGCGAGGAACAAATTCGCGAAGAAGCCGTAACGTTAGCGCAATTGATTTGGCGCCGAGCTAATTGAATAAATCTCGCGCGAAATACCCACAGATTGGTGGATTCCGAATACGGCTCTATCTCATTGGGTTGCGTGTAGAATATTTACTTGGGCTGTTGAGGATGCAGATTTGGCTATGAATCATCACGACAGATGAATTCGTTACGAGTCTAGCTTTTTTTTGGAATGTTTTTAACTGCGGTGGTGCTTTTAAAAGTGTAGTTATTGGAAACTCTACTTCTTGACAGTCATACAGAATACAATTCCAAAAACCAACCTCGGGTATCTATTTCTTGCGTATGAAAGAGTTCTGATTTGTTATAGCATAGGACAACTTTAAGGTTTTAAGGTTATTTGTAATATAAATATAAATATTTCATACCGAAGAAACAGGAAGAAAACATAGAGAAAATTACTAGTAATTTTCAAGCTAGTCTCTTTTATATTGTTATGCTTATAACCACTGGCGTCGAGTGAAGCTTGCGCACCCGGGGCGGAAGAGTCGATTTGCACACCCATCACCCCGCCAGAAAAGGGATAAATCATATTTATCGAATTTCTTCATATAAATTCGTTTCATTCTGCACCTCTAAAATCGTGCACCCGAGGGCGATTCGCCCCCTCCGCACCCCCCAGTCGACACCACTGCTTATAACAAACACACCACTTTTTTATAGGATTTCGCTACAATTGTTCACTTCTTTCGCCAATACTTTTTCCATCACTCACAATAAAAGCTTCGCCAGTTTTACGGATTAGCTACATACTTCATCAAGGCTCATGTCTTAATCTAATCCTTTGCAACATCTATGTAAATAATATTGATGTTTGTTTATCGGGACACTGTACCTTGAGACATTTTGCAGATGATTGTGTGGTATCGGTAATGGAAAAAGACAGCACTGATCTGTTTAATTCCTTGTAAACCTCTCTTGACAATTTGATTGACTGGGCCTGTAAATTGAGTATTGAATCTTCTACTGGAAGGTCAGAGATGGTAGTGTTTTCAAGAAAATACCATCCTGCACAATTACAGTTTAAACTTTTGGATAGAACAATAAGGCATTCGATGTCATTCGAGTATTTAGGCCTTGTGTTTGACTCCAAAGGCAAATTGTACCCCGTGACGCCGGGTAAGCGCGTGAGGTTCGTCGCTACCGGAGGGTTTACGCAGGTAAGCGGTTGGCTTAAGCGCGAGGGAGACCAACCGCCGTGTTTTCGCTTTACCCGGCGATGAGACACCCAACACCTAAGGACGGGTTTGTCCTTTCCTTCAAAACCCCGGTTCGTTCCGCGACTTTTACCTGCGCTACAGTCGGACCCGCAACACCGTTTGTCCGCGTTCCGCAATTCCACTTCGGCCGATCCAATGAGTACCGATTTACGCTGAAAGGTTCTCCTCACTGGACCCCTACAGAAGGATGTCCATCCCACCCACCTTGAAACCTAGTTCCGTAGAACAGGAGTGGGGGTTGAAAAACTACCACAAGAAGAGGAGTCCCAACCCTGGACTCGTGACCAACTGAACTTTCAATCGATTTTTGTCGGGTTTTTAGGCTACACCGCTAGCCAGTAAATGTAGACCCTTTCCTCTACTCTAAACTCAAAAACAACATATATTTCTCAACATAAATTCAACATATATTTCTTCAACAATTCATTTTGTAGTTCACGAAACTCTATCACAAAAACTCATTCATTACTAACTCTACCCGAAACATTTAATAAACAATATGAAATTTTAACTTCAACCACATACATTTTTATTTACTTCTAATATTATTTATCGGTTTCGAACCCTCGACACATAGCGCTCAAGCTCAAAAGTACGGCTCGTCTTCAATCACGTCTATTCGCTCATATTCCTTATTGGTGGCTCTATACCGATGGGAATGTGCTCTCCATCAGCATTGTGCTGTGTTGTGTGGCTTTTGTTAATTGTGTGTCAATCTTGTTCATTTATCCTACATGCGCATGTTTGTTATTGGATAAAGAAGTTTCGTACTCACGACCTAGGATTTACGGTGAGGATCTACCTTATCGCCGTTCCCAGCGATGAATGGCCGTGTTGCTGTTGGGTTCGCACACGGCTTGATACTTGATCCGTAACGGGTTCTTCTCGTGCGCGAGTGTTAGGCGTACTCGGCGCGGCCACCAAAGATGACGGCAGTATGGTATGGCAGGGGTCCTATCCAAACCTTAACGTGGGATCAAGGAACGGCTTTTCCTGTACACAAGGGAACGAATACCACACAAATGCCACATTTTAACATTAAAAGCCACAATTCAAATTTATCCATGCGTCATAGAGCTTACCTCGAATTTGACTTGACTGGCGTAATGCTAGAGGGTTCATCACACAGAAAAACACTGGCTACAACTAACTAGTTTCCTAACAAATACAAAAAAAAAAAACAAAAAGAAAAGGAAAAAAAGTTATAGGAGGTTGTGTCCAAGACACGACCGCATTGTTGACGTAGAACTACGCTGTAGTTTAATTAAAATCGCTTGTTTATAACTGCGGATATTATTTTATAATGCTACGAGAATTTGGAAATAAGCATTCTGCCAGTTTGGTCGCCTGGTCGTTTGGTAGAACTACGCTGTAGTTTAATTCAAATAGCTTGTTTATAACTGCGGATATTATTTTATAATGCTACAAGAATTTGGAAATAAGCATTCTGCCAGTTTGGTCGCCTGGTCGTTTGGTAGAACTACGCTGTAGTTTAATTCAAATAGCTTGTTTATAACTGCGGATATTATTTTATAATGCTACGAGAATTTGGAAATAAGCATTCTGCCAGTTTGGTCGCCTGGTCGTTTGGTAGAACTACGCTGTAGTTTAATTCAAATAGCTTGTTTATAACTGCGGATATTATTTTATAATGCTACGAGAATTTTGAAATAAGTATTCTGCCAGTTTGGTCGCCCTGAAATATTCTTTTCTTGTATAATCATTTGACGATTATTGTTTAATGATCCATTCTTGTCCTCGCCGAACAATACATGCTCGAGATAAGCGCAGTTATCATCCTTAGTGAAGAAAGTTTTGCTACTGGCAAGCGAAACCAAATCACACACAAAATTCCAGAACGACATTTACTTTCTTGGTGACTAAATAATCGAAAAAAACTCTTCCTGTTAATCTCAACAACCTCGAAAAGAGTAGCACTGCTTCATTATGATCAAGATTAACGCAAATGCAATCCTATTTGAAGGGAGTTTTGCAACTGCCACGTGAACCCAAATAAATTTATAACTTATTATAACTTATGGAATAACTTGGTATTCCCAAATAATTTCCTGTGATGCAAAACCTTAACAGCGTCAGTTCAATGCATTGATACAATGTCAAATGCACCAACGAAGCCTTTACGATGATGGAAAACAAACAATGTCAACTGCTTGGAAAAAGGCTGAATATTTGTCTCAGCAGAGATTCATTACTAATATCCTAGCGCAAATATTTCCCTTTCGCTATCTCCCCTCCTTGTCACCACGTTCGGATTGACATGTTCACCCGCAACAGCGCAATACGTTAAAACGCACGCACGTACGCACACAAATATCCATATATCGATGGCTTGAAGCAATTAAATATGCACACACTTATCTCCGTTTTGCGCTATTCTCAACAAAAGCCCTTTTTGTGATAATTTCCGGTCTAGATCAGCTTAGCTGTTATCCTTTGTGGAGAGAGTTTTGCTACCGTCATGCGAAACCAAATCACAGACAAAATTCCAGAACATTTATCTTCTTGGTGAGTTGACGATAGCCTAACTTGATGATTCCCCACAAAATTGTCTCTAACGTCTATAACCTTCAAAAAGGCACTTGGAAAACTTTACATTTTCCTCGTATTACTCCTCCACTCCTCACCGTCCAGCTCGCCCAGCAACGATGCTGTTCAGTCGGTGTCCTCACGAAGAATGAAAGTTTGCCTCAGCGAGATCCACTGTTTATACTATAGGCAAATATTCCCCTTCGTTGCTCGACGATAAGTTGCTCGTTATCGACAGCTCTGTTCGGGAAAGCACACAAATGGACAGAACAAAAGTATGGGAAAATGGAAACGCTTATAGTTTTCATGAATTTTAACCATTTACACACCATGGGATTGTAATGTATAGCATATCAAACTAATCTTAGGGAATTTGCGAGTCGTTTGGTATGTAAATCGCCAAAATCCGTTCGCGGCATAAATAATTATTAACGTTAACTTTATTTCATAAAAACGTGACCTGTTTTCTGATTTGGCACCCTTAATGAAAGACGTAGTTCTACGTCAAAAAATGAAACACACTAACTATGCGATGTAACCTCCGACTATTACCTATCTGTATTTCACCCGCGGTTTAAAATAAAACTCAACCGCTCCTGCCTATTCCACGTTTTAAGCAGGAATGGGCGAACATATCTTGGATCCTCCGATCAGCGAGGTACTAATTGGAACCGGAACTACGTAATAGTTAACGATGTTAACTATTCAGTAATTATACCGAAGTTCCTCTGTGTTTTTATTGGTCCGGCATTCAAACATTCGCGGGCGATACCCTTTAACCTCCCGAGCACAGTTCAAGTCGAGGTGCTCGCCGGGTTTTGGAAGTTCAAGAATAATAAAAACCCGCCGAAATACTCTGCTATTTGGAGGAAATATCCAAATGAAAACAATACCAAAAAAGGAAAGCATGAGTCTTCTAGTTGTGTCTTGGCTAAATACAGCCGCCAAGTCACATTTAGCACCAATTATGGCTAATCGCTCGAATCCAAAAGCAGAGGAGGCACTCGCGCTGTCATACATTCTATACAGAGAAAGAAGAGAGAAGTTCAGATTAACACAACCGAGTTTGTGTTGAATCTGGACTTCAAAGTTATGAAACGAGGGGCTTCCAAATACTCAAATCGGTACCGTGCTACAAAATTGAAACAAAAATATCAGAAAAGAATAATTATTTTCCGATCAATAACAGAGACTTGATGAGTGATCCATCCTAATGATTTGATTAGGTTGTATAAAACAAACATTTTATCTTTTATGGATTACTGGGGGTGGTGGATCACACCATTGAGGAAAATGGCGGTTCCTTCGGCTGAAGGAGGCCAGGATAATGATAGGATGATTAACAGGAATTTGGTCTCGTGGAAGACCAAACCGTTTGGATGTGGCTTGTGGAGAATGGAAACACACTTTGGATAACTACTAAATACGCTCGAATGGTTTATTAACGCGATGTTGCTTGGTAAAAGGTTGGAATTGGAATGATCAATATTGCTTTGGAAGGGATCGGTTCTTATCCGCGTTGACGGCATTGAGCTTCGTATTACGAAATGGGGGAGCAGGCATGACAATATGGGTTTGCAAAAGACATAAACGTGCTTTTAAAATAAAAATTATGAATGAAAATTATTTTTACCAAACCAAATTAGTACTCTAGGTAAACTAAAATCACTTTTGCTTGCAAGTAGTAAAAAAATATCATACACAAATTGTGTTTAAAGATAATTTTGTATTATAATGGCAAGTTTTGGTCAGAATATCTGAAAATTGATAGAAAATAGTTTAAATTGGGGTCAGAACAGCGTACTTATAGAAGGCAAATAACGCAAAGAAAAAAATTTCATTCAAATTTTAGCAATTTAAAACTGCCTTAGGGTCGACTAATCTGATAGAGAATAGTTGACCTCATACAAACTAATATCGTATCCAGATGTCGACACCATTCCGCCGTCAACGCGAATGCACTTATTGGTTCGTATGCGTTCGGGTGCTGTATTTCGGGTTTCGCTGCTGGTTGTGGTTGTGTAATGCACCACACACTGTTTTTCAGAAGGAAGGGAGTGATTTGTCTGGGAAGAGGATAGGGATGGACATGAAATTTGGAATTAGCGAAAACACGCACTGTCGGTTGCGCACAGGGAGTTTTTGCTTTAGGTGTGCTGCCCATACTCATATTCTCCATAAGCCATAATTAGTCAGGATATGCTTCACAATATCTGTGACTTACTTTCGGTCTCCTTGTTTTTTGTTTTAACGGAGCACACGACAGGATTACTTCAAGTGGTTTATGAATAAATTTTCATATTACTCTACCTTTCTGTGATTTGTAAAAATATAAAAATCATCACCCACACCACCGCATCAACTTATATGCACCTTACTTGAAAGACCGTGGTTACACTGACAGATAACAGAAAAAGGAAGTAAAAAACAGAGAGAAACGAAAAGTGCGGTGCAACGGAATTTCTTACCAGATAGAATTATCTCTCAAAACTATATTTGAAGCTATTGCGGTATTTTTTTTGAATTTTCATTTGTTCATAAAATTATTTACAATCATCTGTTTTAAGTCAAATATGCGCCGTTTTGTTCGATGACTTGTTCCCAACGAGATGCCAACTTCATAATACCCCTGTTATAGAAGCTCGCTTCCTTATTGGCAAAAAACTCGGATAGCCAATTTTCACAGGCCTCTTTTGTGGCTAACTTCTGACTACCTTGCTCATTCGCCATGGACAAAAACAGGTGGTAGTCACTTGGTGCAAGGTCCGGACTATACGGCGGATGCAAAAGAACCTCCCATCCGAGCTCCCGGAGCTTCTGGCGCGTCACCAAAGAAGTGTGTGGCCTGGCGTTGTCCTGATGGAAGACAATGAGGCCTTTGTTTATCAAAGATGGCCTCTTCTTCATGAGTGCTACCTTCAAGCGGTCCAGTTGTTGGCAGTACAGGTCCGAATTGAGCGTTTGGCCATAGGGAAGCAGCTCATAATAGATTATTCCTTGACAATCCCACCAAACACACAGCAGAACCTTCCTGGCCGTTAATGAGGGCTTGGCCACCGCCTGAGCCGCTTCAGCGGGCTTCGACCACGACCGTTTGCCCTTCACGTTGTCGTAAGTGACCCACTTTTCATCGCCAGTAACCATCCGCTTCAGAAACGGGTCGATTTTGTTGCGATTCAGCAGCGATTCACATGCGTCGATACGGTCAAAGATATTTTTTTGCGTCAACGTGTGTGGCACCCATACATCGAGCTTCTTTGTGGATCCAAGCTTCTTCAAATGGTTAATAACGGTTTGATGACTTTTCCCCAGCTCTTGGCCGATGCTACGGCTGCTACTATGCCGGTCTTTCTCGGCTAATTCAGCGATTTTGTCGCAATTTTCGACGACAGGCCTTCCGGAGCGTGGCGCATCTTCGACGACCTCTACACCAGAACGAAAACGTTGAAACCATCGTTGTGCGGTGGAAATGGAAACTGTATCGGGTCCATAAACTGCACAAATTTTATTGGCAGCTTGAGATGCATTTTTGCCTTTGTCATAGTAGTACTGTAAAATATGTCGGATTTTCTCTTTATTTTGCTCCATATTTGCGACACTATAACTCACGAACGACTTAACCAAACAAAGCACTGTCAAGGACTATATTATAGCGCGCAAAAATACCTTTCCAACAAGCTATAGTATGACTCGATGCAATGAATACAACTAGAACTACGCGCTTACAACGACACCTCGCGGAAATACCGCAGGACTTTTTTGACAGCCTAATATATAAAAATGGATTTCTGTCTGTCTGTCTGTCTGAATCTTATGGACTCGGACACTACTGAACCGAACGACATCAAAAATTGGTGTGGAGGGTTTTTTGGGACCGGGGAAGGTTTTCATGATAGTTTGAAACCCTTCCCCCCTCTCTAAAGGGGGGGTGCCATACAAATGAAACACAAATTTTTACATTACTCAAGAATTAATCTAGCAAATGAAACCAAATTTGGCATCTGAAGGTTTTAGGGGACACAAAATGTTTCTATGGCGAATAGACACTCCTCCCGTCTCTCTGGGGAGGGAGGGGGACTGCCATACAAATGAAGCATACATTTGTGCATAATTCAAGAACTAATCAAGCAAACGGAACTAAATTTGGCGTGTGGAGGTTTTATGGCCCCTCTCTCTAAGGGGAGAAGAGGGGAGGAGTTTGTCTTTATTCTATCATATTTTCTGTATCAAAAATTTATTCCATGTAACGGAGAGACATGTTATTTACAAGTGGTTGAAAAATCTAGAACCAGAATTGTGTCTGAAAATAATCTGATATTATAATGATGAGTTTTGGTAGAAGTACTAGGAATTTTTTTAGTAAAAGGTAAATTCAACGGGGTCGATTAGAATATCTATTAATGAACAGTTCCGTGATTGAACTCATGAACTTGCGCTTAGTAAAAAAACGTGAATATTTGAAGGTATTGATAACAGAAAACAAATTTTGGGCGGGACGAAGTTTGCCGGGTCAGCTAGTAAAGTATATAACCTTGCATACAATTCCAATTCCAAGTGATGGGGTTTGAAAACAAGTTGTGCCGTGGCTTACACGATTTTTTGTTATGGTCAACAAAAATATCGAACAGATTCTGAATCAATAAGGATGCCGTTGTCGTATGAACCTCGGTCAACTCGAATTTTTTTTTACGAAATGGCGGCCATTTAAAACATGAAATTGATTTTTTGCACAGTTTTTATGATAATTTCAAATTTAAAGAAAAAGTCACAGGAGGGTTGTGTCCGAGACACGACCGCATAGTTGACGTAGGATTCCGTTAGGTTGTTGATTTTGGATATGTTTCAAGAATTACCTCGTTAAACTCTTTGATAATGATTTGATGGCCCTGAAAAGGACCGTCTTTAGATGGTGCGTATCAGATAAAAGATACCGAAGTGGAACGAGATATGATGAAAACCGCCCTCTGTGATCCTAGACAAGATACCTCCTGTGATATGTATGGATGAAGTAAAGAAAAAAACTCTCCAATATATAGGATAATATAAGATAATTACCAATACCGAACACTATCATAAATTTTTCTCATCAGTAAAAACATGTAGAGAAAACATACTTGTAATGGAGAAAGTAATTTTCTTTTATAATTTTTACTTTCTAAGTGTTTATTCAACCCAACGCAAATTTTAATTGGACTAACAACACCTAATACTATATGTAGAGCATATGGGAAATCACATTTTCTACTATTTTTCATGCCGTACAAACTTTCCTTGGGTGAAAATGAACACAACAAAACAGACAGCTTAAATCGAACGACCCGTTCTCGAGCGGGAACACACCTTGGTTTTCATTTAAGAGAATTGAAATAAATCGTTTCATATATCAAGTCATTTTTAACACAACTGCTACCATATACAATTTTACACTTACACTTGTGCTATATTTTTCACAATACACGATCGGTTATTGATATGAAATTTCACGAAGCAATCAACATTAAAGTTCCAAGTTTAAATTTTATTTGCTAAAATTAATTGTATCACTCACCTTACTTACAATACAAAAATGCCCCCGACTTGCATATATTTGCAATGTCGATTTCCCCCAGGCAGCTTGGTTTTGACGTCTCTGTTAGTGAATACATTTCGGCGGGAATAATAGTTTCCCCTACATTCATGTATTTGCAAACCGATTTCCCCCAGGCAGCTTGATGTCTCTGTTAGGGAACACATTTCGCTGGGAGCAAAAGTTCCCCCTTCTTTCATGTATTTGCAATGCCGACTTCCCCCAGGCTGCTTGGTTTTGATGTCTCTGTTGGGGAACCGCCGCATGTGTCGTCAATTTCGACCAATCAAAAGTGGGTATTTCCGTTAGGATAGGGGTTGAGATTTTCCAATTGTTCAATAATTAGTTTCATAACATATATTATTTTCTTCAATATAAAAAAAAATTATGGAGTGCCGAAATCGATTGACGCAAAAATTGCATCAACCCATCAAGAAATGACTGAGCAATAAGCGTTTGAAATTGGACAATTTTCACAATGTACTCGATTTTCGATTTTCAATTTGTACCCCAATATGTTCCCGAAAGACGTAATGCTACGCCAATAGTAAAATGAAAAAAATCGATCAATCAATTAATCGTCCTCTTTTGAAGCGGTTTGGAATGCAAGACTGTAGACCAGACCGTTGATCAGTAAACATGGAGAGGACCGAATCGGTAACTAAAACTACTCTTCTCTTCTTCTTATATGGCACTAACGTTCCTAGAGGAACTCCGCCGTCTCAACGTAGCATTACTTGCGTCATTTTCATTAGTACTTAGTTGAGATTTCTATACCAAATAACACGCCTTGAATGCATTCTGAGTGGCAAGCTCTAGAATACGCGTGACCACAGTGCAAGATGGAAATCTTTCGCTATATTTTGTTGATGAATAAGTAAACATATAACGTGTGCCAAAATATTCGTAGATTTTGCACGCTTGCAAATTGTTGTGATTAGATTGTTTCTCCATCAATCATGGCTCGGTTAGTAAAGAATGTGCAGAAAAAAATACTTCTCCGATTTTCGGCACCAAATGCGGACGACGAAGACGGATCCCAAGAGCGCCACTTTGAGCGGCAGAACCACATGTGCCCCACATATGTTTGTATGTAACATGCAGGCGGCTGGCGTTCGAATGAATTGACAGTGATTGTTATTGATACAACTTCGGTTGCACACATTCTCGCACTACTCTCTGGGTGCTGAAGTCATCAAACGCCGTGGATGTGGCATATTTCGAGCATGTAATTTCCGATCCCGGCCATAATAGGATTTTAACGCGCGTGCAGCGATTTAATCCTTTATCGAGATGTTACATCAGCAACCGTGCAGCTGGTGTGATTGTGCGGTAAGTTCCCCTGTCCTTTTTTTCTTTTTTTCTAGCATAAGTCATGGAAAGGGGTGCTTTGTATGGTGGAATAATCCTCTAATCGTAAATGGGCGTGTTGTATCAATCATTGCGCTCTTTGATCATGGTTTTATTCGAAAGGTACACAACAAACCGCGATAAAATATAAGATGAATACTTTTCGATCCTTCAAACCGGGAAACAACATGCCTTGGTTCAATTAATGCTCTTGAAAAAATTAGCCAGCGTCAAACTGTTCACGATGATAGTCAAAGCCGGAAAATTTGCCCTAATTACCACAAACAATTTAATCCAAAATACTAATCACATGGCTCGGGAGGCTTCTCGTGTGAAACAAGGAACCAAAATCCACCTAAACGACACACTCCTCCGGGGGCATCGAAGCGTTGAGCCCTAAAATCAAGCAGAAACAAGAAAAGGGGTAAACGGTCTCCTTGTTGCGCACACATCGGAACACAGTTCCAGTCCACCTCAGCCGTATGGCCAGTTGGGGTTGCAAATAAAGAAGGGTTATTTA
Source organism: Toxorhynchites rutilus septentrionalis (assembly GCF_029784135.1). Classification (NCBI taxonomy): domain Eukaryota; kingdom Metazoa; phylum Arthropoda; class Insecta; order Diptera; family Culicidae; genus Toxorhynchites; species Toxorhynchites rutilus. The sequence continues at coordinate 11,356,770 of NC_073746.1, forward strand.
TTACTAAATTACTGATTATATCGTCATTCTTTATGATAACCCCGGACGATGAGACACCGCGTGTGCTGAGTACACAGAACTCGGAATATCCGATGAGAACCACTCCTTGATTTCTTCCGATTACACTTTCGTGGCGGTGGCGGCCGCCTCTCGAATGCACACCGTCTATCATGTTATGATTATTATTAGTGCAAATGGTCAAAGTCAGCCCAGCGAAGCCCCTTGTCCGTCCAACCCTTTCGGTCAGAGGTAGAACCGAAAATTGAATCCGATTTCAACGTAAATGAGTATATTTGCAAACCATTATTCCCTCGCCAGAACACGACACAAGGCGTGTGTTGCGTATTCCGAACCGGCCCATGCACGGGACACACATACACCGCGTCTGTGTGTGTGTGTGTCTGTGCAGTAAACTTTTCCAATTTACCACGATGGAAATGAGTGCTGGATTTTTTCTTTTTGCGTCTTGTTTGGAATTCTAATTTCATTAATTAATAACATTTCGGCAGTCACTGGAGACCACTGAATTATACACCGCCGCACAGTTTGATGACCAGCACGAGCTAGACACGGTTAGACCGCTGGATGTTGCCAATCGTGTGATGGGTTCGATGGGAATGTTCTGTCATTATTTTGGGGTATGTTTATTATGCAAATGTGGCGCATGTAGGAGCTGTAGCGTGTGAGCGAACCCGGTTGCGACAGTATATTAATTATTCTAACAGGAGCGAGTAAGTGTTAAGTTTACAAACCGCTAAAAATGAGCTAATCCATTGATTCAATGATCCAATGATTTTGTATAGTAATTTTTGTTTTAGAAATTTCGGGAGCTATAAAACATGGGACTTTGAAATCCTTGATAAAAAAATTTGTGTAATTCAGTATTTTGTTCCACCAGAGAAATTTTTAATGCATGACCTTTTTTCTATCATGGTATACTTCTCGCGTCGAAGGGTAATACAGAAAGACATGTAGTGCTCCCGTAGTCGAGTGATTAGCGTCAAACCCAACATGCCAGGGTTTGGGTTCGATTTCCGTTCTGGTCGGGGGGAGTTTTTCGTCAAAGAAATTTCCTCCGTCTTGCACTGTGGTCACTAGAGCTTGCCACTCAGAATGCATTCAAGGCGTGTTATTTGGCATAGAAATCTCAACTAAGTACTAATAAAATTGACGCAAGTAATACCGTACTGAATCATACTTCGGTCAACATCATTTTTGGGAAACTTTGTTCTAATATCTTGAAATGCTTAATGCACTGATGATATAACTATCAAATTAATATAACAATTGCTTCTTTAGAGTAATCCCTTGGTTTCACTATCATTTCACTTGAGAACTACATTTGAATTATAACATAATCGGCAAAAATCTTACAACACTACTCATTATCGTTTGTGTTTAACGTTTGCTTAGCGTGAGCACGTAGAATTTACCCGTTCATCAATATTTAAATTTCTCCCGTGTTTCATCAGTTCTCATCATCGTTAACAGTTTACTGTGATTGCTTGGTAAGTGTTTCGCAGTTGACTATAAATTATAATCAAGTGTAATGTAATTTTCGTCCAAAAAATTACAAAATAAAGTGTCCCAAATTTGAATCCAATCTGTCCGAAATTTGTTTTAGTGTCCGAAGTTTGATTCTTATTCGCTTATTTGAAAAGCATTTTATTCGATGATTTTTTTATGTTTTCAATCAAATAGGTACCAAAGTAGAAATCTTAAAAGCACATTGAACTAATTTATTAAAAATATCAACCAAATGATACCAGTGCATGAAATTTAGATCTGTTTTCTGCATCATATGTCTTAAGCGTCCGAAATATGATTCAGAACGGTACTGCGTTGAGACGGCGAAGTTCCTCTAGGAACGTTAGTGCCATTTAAGAAGAAGAAGAAAAAAAAGAAGAAGAAGATGTTTGTGGGAAAGTTTATGTGTTTATTCATCAGATAATGAGTATTCTTCACATACAGTACAGGTAGAAATCCTGTCGAATTAAAAAAAAGTAGGAAGGTCTGCGCCTGGTGGCTCCGACGAAACTTGACGTCGGGCTTTGAGAACAATTGCTTTTGAGTTTTTGTGACTGTTCAGAAATCCGTGAATTTTACCCAGTCAAAACTGCAGATGGTGGTCCTAGGAAAATCAATTTTTTGTTTGTCTGTTTTAATATGGCTATGCCATTTTAATCTGTTGTCAATTACTAAACCCAGGTAACTTGTTTCATAAACTTGATTTATTGGTACATTTTTATTTGACAAAGTTAATGTAGGCATAACGTTGGTCATACTAAAAGATGCAATGAAGTACTTCAGAATCATTTACTTCTGTCTGTGCATCAAAAACGCCGTGATAATTGGGTAGTTTGGTGTCAATTCATAAAATCCGGAAAGTCATGGCATGGTTTAATAAATAGGGGCTTCAGACTCTGGACTGGTCAGCTTGTTTATCAGATCAAAACCCTACCAAGAACATATGAGGAGTGATCGCAAGAATAGTAGATGCAGCTTACAAGTAGTATCAGTAATTTGGAGAACTTAAACGAGCAGAATCTTCTGCGAAGAACGAGATACACTCTACAACATGGCGAAGCTTGGACGAAATCACCCCGAATAGGTTATTTGAACTGATTGGGAACTAAGGTTGAACTCCGAACTAGAAACTTATTGTAATTCATATGAAATTGACGTTAATTTTGTGAAGGAGTGAGAGTTTTTCCATCTGGTTCTAGAGTTATGAAACACGGGAATTCAATTTTTTTGAATGTTCCGCGCCTGAACAAAACAATAAAGTTCAAATGGCCAGTCTTATAAATGAAGATAGTTATTATGTCCTACACTATATACTTCAATTCAACCGACTTCTTACATATCTCTGGAAACTCAGAAAAAAATGAGTGGTTCTATAGTTGTGAAACGCAGTGTATTGAGAAGGCAAAGCCTGTAAATAAGCCCATCATGCCAGACGTTGTCAAATGCTTTTTCAACCTCCAATAATGCCATAGCTGTGGACTTAGCTTTATATTGAAGAATTTTATTTTTGAGCCTTAGCAGTTGATGGGTTGTGCTGTGACCAGGGTTGCCAAATGTATTTTTCAAAAAACTGAAATGTTGCTCCCAAAAAACTGGAAGAAAACTGGATCCTGTAAAATCGTTTCATATAACGAAGATTGGGGTTGATCTATCTAAAATGATTCCAATGAAATAAAAATTAAATTTGAAAATTAAAAAATAAAATAAATCACTCGAACACTACTGTGAAACAATATTTGAGGAGCTTTTTTCTAGAACCTGTAGAAAGTACGGTTTTATTCGGGCAAAACTTGAAAAAAGAACGTATTTATTGTTTCATGTCGCAAAACTGCGACAATCGTCCCACAATATTATTCCAATACAAATATAAATTTTGATTAATTTTTATTATTTTATTATCCTTAACATAATTGATCAATGGATAGGAAAATTGAACTATTGAGCCGATTTAGATGATCGACATATCAAATTAAAGCCAATTAGCTGATCTTTTTTTACCAGAGTTGCACAAAATTTAAATTTTGGTTTAGTTATTATTTATTGTATTTGTTTTTTATAGTTTTTATGGTGTCGGGACCAAAGGCGCCATATTTTTTATATTTTTTTTTTGGAGAGCCGAGAATTTGTTACATAACATATCTCGAAACCAAAGAGACGTTTTTTTTTTTGTTTTTAAATTATGATTTTTCAAACTTAACCGTAATTATTTCGTAATCATTCATTGTATTTATTATTATTATAGCTTACATGATTTCGGGACCAAGGGCGCTATATTTTTAAATATTTTTTTCTTGAAAGCTGAGTTTTTTGCCACATAACATATCCGAAATTCAGAGAGGCGTTTCTATTAGTTTTTGAGTTATGATTTTTCAAAGTTAACATATTTTTGCGCAGGTAGCTTAATGAGTAGAAAATAAAAATAAGTATAGTTATCGGTAGATCTAAAGGACAATGAAAAACATGTATCAGGTAAAGGTATCTCAGGTAAATGCAAAAAATGTAGAAACGTCAAGTTATACAGCAATGGAAAGAAAACTTAAAACCTGTTACAATCTTGTGAAGCAAAATTCCGGAACTCAGTTATATCATAGTTTTAGACAGGAAAATGAAAATTATATGTTAACTTTGAAAAATCATAATTCAAAAACTAAAAAAAACACGCCTCTCTGATTTATGGATATGTTATGTGAAAAAAACTCAGTTTTCAAGAAAAAAATATTAAAAAATATAGCACCATTGATCCCGAAACTATGTAAGCTATAAATAATAAATACAATGACAAATAACGGTTAACTTTGAAAAATCATAACTTAAAAACAAAAAAAAACACCTCTCTGGTTCAAGAGATGTAATGTAAAAAATTCTCAGCTTTCCAAAAAAAAATATAAAAAAATATTGGTCCCGAGACCATGAAAACTATCAGTGTTTGGATTTCGATCAAAATCAAATGATACACAATGTGTCATGCAAGTAAACTCTCACGAACATATAACCAAATATGAGAGGATCATTCAGATACTTGTATGAATGTCAGCAATCACTTTTGTAACATTTAGTGATTAAACTAAGAGAGGAACGAAGACTGTTGTTTGCATATTCGAGTTGTATCAAACATAGCACACTATTTTCGAAGCCTGCATACAAGTTTGAACCGCATATATCGTCTCATTTTACTATAGCGAAACCCACTGCACAGACAAGTGTAAAGCAATAAATGATACAAGAAAAATTACGTCATCATTACGTCACCATTTGCGGAGAGCAGCGAATGGGAAAAGAGATAAAACGCGAGAGTTTTTGCTTCTCACTGGAGCGGTGTTGCTAGTAAAACTATGCGGTCTATATGAATATACACATTTCAAGGGATAGCGGCGTTAAAAATGGAAAATATAATCTGACTACCCTTCCCTTAGCCTCTATCGAGCTAAATAATCATATAGTTTGCACTCTCTGAGACTTAAAAATCAGGATCTGCTACATTAGCTGAATATGAATTTTTCGCTTTGCGTTGTCCGTATGATCCTGCTGTTTCATGATGCATGGAGAGGTCGGTATGCATATGTTAGAGGCAAAGAAGAAAATAAGCTTTCTGCACTAAAAGCGTATATGATAGCTTTGCTTGCATGCTGGTGTGCAATGAAGTGCGAGCCGATGCAGAGTTGTCTCGTTCTCTTTTGTGTCGTGATTTGCAGCACATAACAATAATAGAATACCGCTGGGGGAAATGTTTCCTGAAAGATCATATTTGAACGAACGAAAGCGATTTTTTCAATGAGTGGATCATTTGGCAAACACTGAAAACTATAAAAAAAAACAAATACAATCAATAATAACGAAACCAAAATTCAAATTTTTGCAACTATGGTATTTTTTAAAAAATATATCAGCTAATTGGCTTTAGTTTGATATGTCGATCATCTAAATTGGTAGTAGCTCAGTAGTTCAAAAGTTATGAATTTTAAAAAAAAGTCATTTTTTGAAACAAGTGGAAAAATTTGATTTTTCGGTGCACCCTAAAATGGAAATGGTCACCCTAACAGAAAAATATATAGGAGGTTGTGTTGAGATCACGACCGTATTTTTGACGTAGAACTACGCTGTATTTTAATTCAAGTCGCTTGTTTATAACTGCGGATATTATTTTATTATGCCACGAAAATTTTGAAATAACCATTCTACCAGTTTGATCACCCTGAAATGTGTTTTGTTCATTGTAGAATCATTTGGCGATAATTGTCTATGATTCTTTCTTGTGCTCGCAGAACAATACATGCTCGAGATAAGCGCAGAGTCATCCTTAGTGTTCCTTGCTACTGGCAAGCGAAACCAGATAAATTAATAACTTATTATAACTTATCGGATAACTTGGTATTCCCCAAATAATTTTTTGACCTTAACACCTGCTTCACCATAGCGTCAGTTAATAACTATTTTAATAACTATTTTTGCTATTTATTTATGTCAGTTCAATGTATTGATGCAATGTCACAGACACCAACGAAGCTTTTATGATGACAGAAAAAAAATGTCAACTGCTTGGAAAAAGGCTGAATATTTGCCTCAGCAGAGATTCATTACTAAGGAGTCGTGCACAAATTACCTAACGCTAAAAATCCGGATTTTGAACCCCCTCCCCCCTACGTAACGCAATTTCCTATCTCCAATACACAGAAAGTAACGCAACCTCGACCTCCCTCCCTCCCTTATCGTGTTACGTAATTTGTGCACGACGCCTAATACCCTAGCGCAAATATTTCCCTTCCGCTATCTCCCTTCCTTGTTTATATTTATCATTATCTTTGTTTCAGCGTAGCGAAGATGCACTATTTTTACGTACGTACGTACACAAATACGCACGTACGTACACAAATATCCATATATCGATGGCTTGAATGGCTTGAACACACATTTATCTCCGTTTTGCGCTCTTTTCAACAGAAGCCCTTTCTGTTGATATTGCCAGCCTAGATTAGCTTAGCTGTCATCCTTTGTGGAGAGAGTTTTCCTACCGTCCCGCGAAACCAAATCACTGACAAAATTCCAGAACATTTATTTTCTTGGTGAGCTGACGATAGCCTAACTTAATGATTCCCCACAATTGTGTACCTCAAAACATTAATGCAATGGCGTCAGTTTGATGCAATGATTGCAATACCAGAGACATCAGCGAGTGAGTAATTTGGTCGCGGCGTCCACAGCTCAATCCGAAACGAATACATGTGATGATGTAAAACAAGAGAGTACAAGTGATATTCATTGCTTTGAATACAGGACGAGACTGAAAGTTTGCCTTCTTTCCTTGCTTGTTGAATTAGAGAGACTTTCAACTTCTTCAGTTTATTCGTCTCGAACCTTCAAAAGGCCCTTGGAAAACTTAATTTATCCATCATATTACTCCTCCACCCCCATTGCCTTGAGAAAGGTATTCGATACCTCGCCGTCCAGCTCGCCAAGCAACGATGTTGTTCAGTCGATTTCCTCACGAAGACTGAAAGTTTGCCTCAGTGAGATCAACTGTTTATACTCTGGGCAAATATTCCCCTTCGTTCTTCTTCTTTTCCTTTGTTCACGGAGACTTTACATCTTTCGATTTCCTCTTCGTTGCTCGTCGATAAGTTGCTCGTTATTGACAGCTCTGTTCGGGAAAGTACACTAATGGACAGAACAAATGTATGAGGAAATGGGAATGCTTCCATTTTTCATCAATTTAAACCCTATACAGACTATCGGATTGTAATGTATAGCATATCAAACAAATATTAGGGAATTTCCCATTCGTTTGGTATGTAAATCGCCAAAATCCGTTCGCGGCAAAAATAGTTATGAACGTTAACTTTATTTCATAAAAACGTGTACTGTTTTCCGATTTGACACCCTTAATGAAAGACGTAGTTCTACGTCAAAATAATGGTTTGCGGTAAATAACAACATTTATTAGGAGGCACAAATTGAAAAAAAAAACTAGATATTTTTCGCGTCACGAAAATTGTCCAAATCTGAGTGCTTTTTGTTCAGACATTTCATGGGGGATTCTTAATATTTTTGAACATATCGAATGCACCTAACAGTCTATTGCAATTTAATTATAAAATTTCCCATAGGAAATAGCGTTGAAACTTCTTCTTCTTCTTCAATGGCACTAACGTTCCTAGAGGAACTTCGCCGTCTCAACGTAGTATTACTTGCGTCATTTTTATTAGTACTTAGTTGAGATTTCTATGCCAAATAACACGCCTTGAATGCATTTTGAGTGGCAAGCTCTAGAATACGCGTGATCACAGTGCAAGTCGGAGGAAATTTCTTTGACGAAAAATTCCCCCGACTAGAACGGGAATCGAACCCGAACACCCGGCATGTTAGTTCTGACGCTAACCACTCGGCCAAGGGAGCACAGCGTTGAAACTAAAGCTTCTAATTTCGCATATATTTATGTTGTACCCCTAACATGGACAATACTGGGTTAGGTCTAATCCACGTTAGCAAAACATATTGCGGTCTACACGTTTATAGTTATCTTTCGCACAACCCGGATTGAATTTACTGATATTAAATGATATTAACCCCATTCATGAAATATTGAAGCTCAAGCCATTGAAAACATTGAAATCTTACTGGAATCCGTCGTTAGACATAGCCTGGAGATGTTCAACAAAGACCGAAATCTAATAGTGAAACTAATTTTTTCACTATTGATTATTAAGTTGAACAAAACAAACGGAGACATCCAAATTCACTCAGATTAATTCAGAAACCAGCATTTTCTTTTTCTCTCTAGCTATATGTGTTCAGTATAATACTCAAATCAGAGGAAGCCAAATATATCTACTGTTTTGTCTCATATTCCGAACAGTCTCAAATTCCGAACAGTTCATACAGCCTTTTATTTATAATATTATACATTTGCAAAAAAGTGACAGTCGAACCCAATGATAAAATGTTTGTGTTAGCAAACTTCGTAAAAAACAAGCATGGTTAATTTTTCAGTTTTTGTAGTTGTTTCAACTATTTTGTTTGTTGTTTTCATGTTACGTACTAGAGAATGTATGAACCTACAATAAATGGGTGAAAAAAAAGGTATTTTATGCAGAAATCTTCATAATAATAATATTGAAGTAGTGTTCGGAATATGAATCAAGTTTCTACGCATGATTCGAAATTCCGAACACTTCATTTTTAATTGTGAATTTACTAAACTTTAATGTTACAAATAATTCAATATTCAAAACTCACACATTCTTTGGGTTATAGACTTCATTTTAACAGCATTAACAGGTATCGATACCGATATAGCGCCCTTGGTCCCGAAACCATGTACACTATAAGAATCAAATAAATCAATAATTACAAAAGCAAAATCCAATTTTTTTGCGAGCATAATATTTTTACAAAAAAGAAAAGCTAACTGACTTTAATTTAATAAGGTACACTGGGGCAAGTGGAATTTGGGGGTAAGTGGATCAAATATAAAGTAAACAAATAACAAAAAATATTTTGCTTTGTTTCCACACAACATCTGCCAAACAATCAATAAACATCTACTAAACGTACTTTTTAGTCGTTGTGAACCACCAGACGCAACCAAATATTGCTTTGTTTACAATCGCATTTCTGCAGCTGCGATCAGAGTCGATTACGCTGTCAGTAAAATTACATTTTCGACGATCGGCAGTTCGGAAAACTGGTTACATTTCACTACTAGGTAATTGAAAAATGCTTATTTTTGTGTTTACCGATACAAAATGTGAAAGATTGTCTTTTTACTATAAAAATCGGCCTGTTTCCACTTGCCCCACATGTTTTTGTAATTGGGTTAAGTGGAATACGTGAAAGTAAACATTGCTTATTGAATGTTTTTAATCTTTACAGCCACCGGAAGAATGGTTCGCAAATACATTCGCAAGCGTTCTCCTGCTAAATACAGTGGACAGGACTTGACAGATGCGATGGATGATGTAAAAAACGGCAAGATGAAGATAAAAGCGGCAGCAAAGCACTTCCGAATCCCATATGCAACACTCTTCAAGCGAGTGAAAGGTCTGAGAGGCATTAAAAGTATAACGGGAGGCCGACCCACTGCTTTGCCGTTGAAGGTTGAAACACAGATCGCCGACTGTATCAAGAAAATGGATAAGTGGGGCTTTGGACTATCCAAAGAGGAGACAATTTTGGCAATAGCAGAGTACGTAAAAGTTAACAAGCTTCAAACACCGTTTGTAAGCGGTGTTCCGGGAGACGATTTTTTCCGGAATTTTAAGCGCCGGCATCATCTATCGCAAAAAAAGCCCCAAGCCGTTGAGGTCGCACGGAAACGAGGAGCTGATCCTTTCGTGATGACCGAATACTTCAAGCTCCTAAAACAGGTGACCACGAACGTTCCTCCAGAGCAGATATATAACATCGATGAGACTAGCTTCTGCCTCGATCCGAGTCGGGTTAAGACTGTGGGAGAAACTGGAAGAGCTGCTCATCGTGTCACGGGCGGTTCAGGAAAAGAAAATTTTACTGTATTGATGGGAGGAAATGCGGCTGGTGACAAATTACCACCACTTATTATTTTCAAAGGATCCAACGTATGGAACAGCTGGATGGCTAGTAAATGTGATGAATTTCCTGGAATAGTTTATGCTGCAACCAAAAACGGCTGGATGGAGACGGATGTTTTCGCCAACTACTTCGAACGGTCCTTTCTGAGCGCTACCGCTGAGGGACAATTGGTCCTACTTTACGATGGCCATGTATCACATGTTTCTCTTGCTCTCATCCAAAAAGCAATCGAGAATAATGTTGTGATACTCAAACTTCCGCCCCACACAAGTCATCTCTTGCAGCCTATGGACCTGGCGGTGTTTAAACCATTGAAGCAAGACTATGACAAGTGCGTTATCCAGTGGCAACGGAATCACTATGGGACGAAGCTGTCTAAATCAGCTTTTTCAAACATTATCTCCAAAGTTTGGAGATCATTTGATTCACAAATAATTAAAAATGGGTTCCGCAAGGCCGGCGTATACCCGTTTTCCGATAAGGTGATTCCGGAAGACAAATACGAACCGAGAGCATGGGCACGTTTCATCGCATCACAGCAAGCAGCTCAAACGTTAGATGACAACACTGTTGAGATCGTCGAAGGATCGAAGAAGGCGCTTCCAAGAGTAACAAACACCAGAGATGCAGCTTCAGCAACTTGTAATTGCATTGCTTCCTCAACAGGGAATGACCAAATGGAAAATGATAATCCACAAAATAATTCTTTTGAAGCGATTCTCCTTGACCATGTGAAACAGATTCCTGTTTCCAAAGCGCAGAGAAAAAAAGTTTGTCCTGGGGCAGAAGTTATAACATCGACTGATGCCGTTGTGAAGCTGGAAACGATCAAATCGGTTAAAGAGGCGACACAGAAAGCAAAGCGTAAGAGAGCTTCGAAGAAATCATAACTGTGGTTAGCGATGTACCTGCTATTTTTATCTATTGACCTGATTTTGAAGACTTGCGAAGCAATAACGATATTTATTGCATTTTTTTTTTATTTCCTTAAATGCATTGATTAATTAATTTTGTATTATCAAAGAATAAAAGAAAGTGAATACAGTTTGTTTTATTCATTCCCAAACACCTTTTTAACAGAGTTTAACTTGTTGTAAACATAAAATTCCAGGTTTCCACTAACCCCCGTATCAAGGGGTAAGTGGACTTTGGGGACTTGGAGATTATTTTTGGCCAAACTTAAAATCTAGTTGAGGAATTCATTTTTCGGTTCCATATATTAATAGCTAATCGGCTACAGTAGTGATGTGTATAATTCGTTTTGAAAAATAATCAAAAACAGGAAAAATAGGACACTTTATTTTTGAAATAATGGTTTTTGGGGTTCCACTTGCCCCAGTGTACCTTATATCGATCATATGAATCGGTCCTGTATGTTATGATTTTTTAAAAAAATTGGTTTTTTGCTGTTCGGAATTTGATACAAAAGTGTTCGGAATATGAGTCAGTGATAAAAATGGTGTTCGTAATTTGAGACAAAAATGATTAAACATATTTTTAGTTTTTCACCATGAATATGTATTTGTAAATAAATATTATTGTAGTCAAATGTAAAAGAAGGCTTTATTGTATCCAAAAATCAAATTAATTTCGCGAAAGAGTACCATTTTGAGTAATGGGACACTGTTTAATATCCATCAAAGCTTAAGTGTTCGGAATATGAGACAAAGCGGTACATCGATATTGAAGTTGTAGAAACAGAGGCTACTGAATTGTGCGAGAGAAGAAAAATAGCCTTTCAGACTGATCGCGAAATCGTCTAACGTTTGAACGACGAAAACTCGAAAAAAACATATAAATTGAAATGAAAAAATGGAAAATACCCAATTATTTTCTTTTTAAATAAGACTCTCCACTCTCCACTGCATTACTCGAGAGTTAATCAAGAAAATGGAACCAAATTTTGCATGTGCAATAAATGTTTCTACGGTGATTAGACACTCCTCCCCCTCTCTAAGGGGGAGCTGCCAAACAAATGAAACACAAATTTCTTCATAATCCGAAAACTATTCAAGCAAATGGAGCCAAATTTGTCATGCGAATGTTTTAGGGGACACGAAACGTTTCCATGGGGTATAGAGACTCTTCCCCTCTGTTTGAGGAGGGGGGCTGCCATAAAAATTAAACACAAATTTCTGCATAATTCGGGAACTAATCAATCAAATGGAACCAAATTAGACATAGGGAGGTTTTAGGGTACAATAAATGTTTCTATGGTGGTTAAACACTCCACCCCTCCTTTTTAAGGGGGGCTGCCATACAGATGAAACACAAATTACAGGGGCACACAAACACAAACTTCTGCATAATTCGATAACTAATCAAGCACACTTTGGGATGTGAGGGTTTTTGGGTATGAGAAATGTTTCTAGGATGGAATGACACCCCTCCCTCCTCTGGAACGGAGAGGGGGTCCCTTAAAAATATTACACATATTTCAACCAAAAATATTCCAACTAAACATGACAATTGAAAATTTTCGGGAAACTCTGAAGGAAAAAGGGAAAATTCGGAAAATTAAATTCCCATATGTTTTACAATTACATATTGACAAGTGCTGTTAGTCCATGTTTGCGCTAACGAAATTGATCTTTGTTCGAAACTGGAAATGGATTTTAATGTGATGAAACGCACTCCTATATCTTCTTCTATCTATACCAATAAAAAAGTATCGCCGAATGTGTTGATAAGAGCAGAACTCGAGGAAGGAATTGTCCGATTTAGGGCTGTCTGTATTCTATCATATTTTCTGTAAAAAACATTTATTCCATGTAACGGAGAAACATGTTATTTGCAAGTGGTTGAAAAATATTGAATGAGAATTGTGTCTGAAAATAATCTGATATTATAATGATGAGTTTTGTTAGAAATACTAGGAATTTTATAGTAAAAGGTAAATTCAACGGGATCGATTAGAGGATCAATCAATGAACAGTTCTGTGATTGGACCTATGAACTTTCTCATAGTAAGAAAACGTGGATGTTTGAAGGTATTGATAGCAAAAAAACAAATTTTGGGTGGGACGAAGTTTGCCGGGTCAGCTAGTACTGGATAAAAGTGGATGATATTTAAAAAAAAAAACTAGAAGAAAAAGAAAAAAAAACTGGGAGAATCCAGTTTAAACTGGAACATTGGCAACGCTGGCTGTGACCCCTTCGAAATTCAAACTGCTCTGGGCGCCTCTCCGATGGAATTCCGCCGATCTTTTCGGCAAAATATCGTGGGGTTAGATCTGATAGAATGTTCTTCACTGACGGTTCACTCATAAACGAGCCCATGAGCATCTTCGGCATCTTCAATGAAAATTCCAGTGCCTCTTTCAAACTGGGCACGATATACTATGCTCTAGGGATCATTGAAACACTGCCCATCGACCATTATTTTATTTTTTTCAGACAGTCTCAGCTCAATAGAGGCTATCTCCTCATTGAAAGTTGACAAACGCTCATCTTATTTCCTTACAAGAATAAGACAACTATTGAGTGTTCCGACCGAAAAATTATTCAGGATTACCTTAGCATGGGTTCCCTCCCATTGCTCGAATCCTTGAAAAGAGAAAGCGGACTCACTAGCTAAGGTGGGCGCTTCAGAAGGCACACTTATTGAAAGGCGGAGATCACGTCCAATATTATGCGAGCGGGAAAAATGTTCGCTTAGAGAATTAGCTTTTTCAAAAGGGATAATTTGCAATGAACCACTTGCCATGAAATGTGGAATTGGTTTTGGGCGAGACATCAATACCTTGGTAACCTTTTAGAAGGGACGAGAATGAAGCTTCAGATTGTGGACTTCGTGCTTGAAGTTTTGTTATTTTCAGTTGCATCTAAACTTAAAGTAATCACTTTTGTGAGGAGAGGTGTAGCATGTTGTTTACAAACCTGTTCAGTTCTTTGGAATGTCCGCCTATAAATGTTTCGTAATCTAAAAATGAACCGAGTCTGGAAATCAATTTCCATGAACTTACCCCGAACAGGAACCTGCCGAATGAGAGCCTCATCTGCTGTTGCTATGGCTCGTTGAATGCCATCCAGTACACGGTCGATATCACCAGTCTTCCGAAAGTCACCCAGTCAATGTTGTGGTAGTTTTTCCGCTTAAGAAGCGGAGCAGCTTCCACAGTTGGCTGAGATGTACTCATCACCGGGAAGTGTTCAGAGCTTATCTCGTTGAGAGCCACTGGCTTGGAGACGTTCACGTTGGAAATGATGATATCTAACGTCGATGAGAGGTATGTCGAGTCGTCCGGGAAGGCAAGTGTTGGAAGAACATCAGTGTCACAAAGTGGTTTTGAGTGGCGATTCCCATTACCACAATATTTTTCATTCCTAAAAGTAAAATCTGGGGGTTTCATTCGTTATTAGTTGCAGCCGATAAGGGCAGTCGGTATTTGAATATTTTTTTGAATATATTGTAATAATAAGACCGTTCGCTTGTTGTTACGATCATGACAGATAATTTATTCGACAAATAAACTCCATTATTTGCTCAGTTTGTTGCGAGTTGAACCAATGTAACTGATAATCTCCAGCGGTCTATTCCCGTCCGGAATACTGATAACCTCAAATTTGGGATATTTATGGCCAATTGGAGCCGCCTGCGACTCGTCTTTTTTAGCGCTCGTAGACAGATCTCCGATTACTCGTTTTGACATTTCGCTCATTTTGTCATGCTTGCATTGATACTCATACATAACCTCCGCTTTGGTCAAACTATCGATCGCCTTTGTGAGCTCCGTTTCGGGTATATTTTGAATTCTGTTGTCGACCCGATAGCTGTCTATCGCTGCGCGGAGGTCTCCATCTTGAATCGGCACTTTCGAAGATACTTCACCGTCGTCCTCTCCGTCAAAACTTAAATCGCTCAGAAGCGTCATGTTCGGCATTAGGGTATAATAACCCATTATCCTCTCTTTCATTTTCTGCTGGTCGTGTTCCACCCGTCTGTCGAATGCTTCCAGCACGGACATCTCCAGAATGCTTGACTCGTCTCCTTCTTGTACCGCGACCTCACCGCTGAACGGAAGCTTCCCCTGCACAATATCGTCCAGACAGCCCGGAAAGTACGAATCCTCCAGCAACTCCTCCTCACAGAGAACGAATTGGCCAGAGGGTTCAGATCCTCGCGACGTACCACTGCGATCCCTACTATCCATACTCCCGTAAAGCATATCCATCTCTCGCTGAACTGGACTCGGCAGCGGTGCGTCCCAGTCCAGGAAGGGCTCGGGAATATCTTCATCTCCGGGTGCGTCTATGTATAGTTCATCTTCATAGTATGAACCTAGATGCTTGAAGGAGTCGAAGTTGTCGTCGTCGTCGTCCTCATCGTCGTCTTCGGTTGCGGCGCTCCTGCTAAGTACATACTGACGGTCCGCTTCACGGGCTGCATGCAGCAACTTTTCGTAGACTTCCGAAAGGGATAACAGCTCCTGACTGTCGTCAATGTTTCGGCTGGATTCCATGTTTGAGTGAAGTATTTGATGGATGTGAAAAAATGAAATTTAAAGAGAGATGGGATAGCCTACTGTTCTGAATTCTTATTATTATCAGGTCGAGATTCTCTGAGAATCAGAATCCAATTTACTTATGTTAGTAAGGAAAACTATAAAGGAGGTTTTTTGGGCATAGAAAACTTTATTTCATGGAAAGACCTAACTACACAATTCATGTTATTGGCACTACTGTTTACAAAAGGAACCGTCCTTTTTTAATTAATACAAAACGACTCGTTAGTAGTAAAATTATCAGTTTTTCTCAGAACTGATTTCCGAAAGATTTTCGGCAAGTTCAAGCGTTCAGAGGCGCGTTTCCATCGGAAAACTGTGCCTCATTTTACTATCGACAAAAAATAGATTGATATCAGCACTTGCCACGCTAACCCTTCGATAATAGTAAAGATAATTTCTGGTCAGTCAATAGAGTATAGAGTATAGAGGTGTCGACTTAAAACCCGAAAAAAAATCCCTGATATTTCCTGATTTTCGAGTAATTTTTCAGAAAAATTCCAGATGTAGACTAGTAATCAAATTCTCTGATAGTACTTTAGCTGCAGTTCCCAAAACATTTTGTTAGCTTAAACAATGAAATTTAAGGACCTCTGTCGATATCTTCTAAATAACGAACTGTTTGTGATTTAAATAGAATTAAACGACTACTGAAAATTGTCGTTTTTAAAAATGGATTTACTAATGCAGTTCAAAGTTATCTTGAAATAGTCTTAAATTCTAGTACAGAATGAGATATTTTCATTTGGATTCGGATCAATTTCATGAAACTGTTACGATTTCAACGAAATGCTTTATCTTGCAATCTTTCGATTCGCTCCTGTGCCTTTCTCCTCCAGAGATTTCGCTTCTGCTTCCCGTAGCCGTTTCATCAACGATAAAAAGAATGAGAAATTCGAACTAGTTGAATTAGCTAGCTCAACATTTTTATTGATGCTATCCTTCCAAAGTGAAGTATAACAAATTTGTGATACAGATTCTGTATATACAGAATTACAGATTTTCAGCAAAGATACAGAATTTACAGATCTTTTTTTTTTAAATTCTGTTTTAAATATTAAATTTATTACAGTTAATTTTTTTCATTTACCTTCTTATTAATAATCTTTGTGGTTTTTTTTCCCTTGAGACATGGAGATATCTTGATTTATAAAAATGTTGACCATATGCCTTTTTTAACTTGTTAGAAGGAGAAGTTAGAACATGAAGGCAAACTTCAACAAAACCATGCATAAACGTCATGCAATTTAGAGGATTATAAGAAGAAAATGTTTATGATTTATTTTGTTGTATTGATACGACTTTAACATAAATGAGAGAAATAAATTCAAAATGAAAATAAACTTATCTTTTCTTTTTTTCCTTTAGTTTTTTTATACAGGATGTTTTGCTGAAAATACTATAATACTAAATAATACTAAATAGATATACAGATTTTTCCAGAAAATGTTACAGAATAAAATGTGGAAACCCTGGTTTCTAGTAATGTTATTTCAATGCTAAGTCTGCTGGAGCTCCCCTGATACATCCAAAATCCGTCAAATATCCGTTTGTTGAACCTTGTAAAATATGCAATCCGAAGCTTTTCTTCTCCATTTTGAAAGACCAGTTGCAGCTCGCGCAATATGACCAATTTACGATTATACTGTCCATCGACACAAGAAGTATGCTCAAATATATAATTCCCAAACACTCTTCAAAAGCTGCAAGTTGCTTGCTGATGCTTAAAAAAGTTCCAGGAACATTGCACAATGGTCCAGGAGATGCAATTAAGTGGAAATTAGCATTTAGAGCTCGACAGTTATTCTCTAGACAAAAACTGTCTTAGACAAAGTTGTTACTTATGATGGAGCGCTCATTTTCATGTTGCAAAAAATTTTCGATACAAAATCTAACTTTTTTATTTCTCTAGGTAAACATAGTTCGATAATGTTGTAGTCCCAGTTATTTGAGACATCTTTGTAGAACAATGTTTTTTTTCTATCGCCTTTTTTTCTAAGTTGCGTTAGGGTCACCATGAAAAAAACTGTTTTTCTGCTCTAACTTTTATACTTCAAATTTTACATACAAACTGTCTTCGAAAGGCTTTTAGAACATACTAATACAAACATTTTGCGATGCAGAACAATATCTCAACTTCACTCAAGTTATTGATATTTCTCAGTTATTGATATTTCTTCCCAAAAAAAAAACGCTTTCTTCAATTGATAAATGCATTGATTGACGATTTTGCATTCATTGCTCTAATATTTTCCGATAAAGAACAAATCTACCACATTTCACGAAAATCTGATAACCACTATATCGGTTTGGCATGGAATGGCTGTGTTGTTATAGAACAACTGAGGTAAATGATTTTGGTTTGTCCGATTCAAAGTGTTTTCACGCAACTAGTAAATGCAGGTTCAATCGATTTTTCTTTATGAAAATCACATGTAATCAAGACGAGTTTGGGTTTGTTAGAAAGCCCCATAAGTATTTTTAGCAACTTATGGCGTTGAACGCCATTGATGCCATATGTCTTAAAATTGCATGAAACGTCGAGATCTAGTGTCATCTAAAAAATAATTACTTTTGTCAAAAATCGGCACTCTGGGACTTACTGTAAATCTCGACGAGTAATGCAATTTTAAGACATTTGGCATCAATTTTTTTTAAAACCTCGTTTTTCGGTGATTTTTCGTTCTTCAAAAAAACTCAAATTTTGACGATTGTGACACCAGTAAATGAAGTCCGAATGAGCTAATATTTCACATAGGGTATATTATCGTGCAAATCAACATTCCGTAGCAAGTTCCGAATGAAAAATCGAGATAACTATTTTTATTGGCACCCAAAACCATACTTTTCGTTTCGTATTCCGAAAACAAAGTCCCAGAGTGCCGATTTTTGACAAAAATTTTTTTTTCGAGATGACACTAGATCTCGAGGTTTCATGCAATTTTAAGACATTTGGCATCAATTTTTTTTCGAAAACCCCGATTTCGATTTTTTTTAGGATTTTCTAAAAACTTAAACTTTTACCGCTTTGCGCCACTCTCCCTTAAGTCCGATTGAGCTGGTATTTTGCATAGGGTTTTTTTTTCGAGGTGGTGAACATTTTTTATGGGGTAACTTTTGGAAACTCGAGATGACCATTTTCATTGGCACCCTAATACATGTAAATAACATTAAAATTAAAGATTTTCAAGTAAATCATCAACATCATCGAAACTTACAAAGCACTTGAACTAGTGTTGGCAGAAAACATTTCATCCTTGGCAGAAATAATGCTTATTCGTGTGCTGAAGGGTCAAATGCGTAAATAATGAGCTGTTTTGAAAGCTAAAAAACAGGAAGTGGGTTATATCTATGGTATAACCGCAAGGGTGACGTAGGACTATCGTTGATTTAGAGATCATTTGTTTGAAGTTGAATCTGAATTCATTCTGAATGAATGAATATTTGGGGGACTTCGAAAACGAGAGCGTTACGTTGGAGGCACAAAGTTTTATGCCTCCAATATTGGATACGGAAATATCCTACTGATGGGGAAGAATATTCTTCAGAAGCTATTCTGTTAATTGCGATTGATTGAAAAATCACAAAACCAAATGTATTTGGTCCCAGTGTTACATGGATAGAAAACATTCAAATAAACTCTTTCACATGGATGTATTTTTAAATTCCCAGAGGAATTGGCAGATTATTTTCAGTAACGATTAGATATTTCCACATTTTCCTCGATACTGGAAGCCCACCAGTGGTTAATGCTAACTCGATAACGATCTGTTAATAGCACTTGATTGAAAAATATGTGGTCACAGTGTTACATGGATAGAAAACATTCAAATAAACTCTTTCACATGAATGTATTTTTAAATTCCCAGAGGAACTGGCAGATTATTTTCTGGATCTTTCTCGATGCTGAATGGCATCCAAACGGAAAGAATTCCGCGCGTGTATGTGTGTGTGTGTAGCGGCTGCTTCGAGATCTCCCCGGGGAACCGTTTGTGGCATCACTCTCCTCCTGATGGATTCCCTTCTGGCCTGAGGTGCACAAACAGGCTCTTGGTGACACCGTTCATTCGCGCTTTCATGATAAACGAAGAGCTTCACCACAACAGCGACAACATGCTCCAATCGCTGTTCAATTACAACTGAGTGGATTTCCGAGCGGCGCTCGCTTATATACCGATTGGTGATTTCAATAGCCTGTTTTGAAAGCAATTTTAAGACTATTGAAACAAGTTTTTGGATCAGGAAGTAACAAGTAGTGAAGTGTTTATCATACCATTTCGTTCAGTTGTTTAGGAGCTATTAACGCTCAAAATCTCGGTCTCCAGCGTAACGCTTTCGTTTTCGAAACTTTGATTTTACACCCCGGTATAGAAATGAAAGACGTAGTCCTACGTCAAAATGTTTGTATGTGTGGGAAGAGACATCTCTTCCTTTTTTTCTTCTTTTCACCTCTTTCGGGATTGTACACAAAAAAGTCCAAGCGATATCAACGGGGATCGAACCAAGGCAGGCTGGAATGCAAGGCTGTTTTACAAATGGACAGAACAAATGTATGAGGAAAAGGAAATGCTTCCAATTTTCATCAATTTAAACCATATACAGACTATGGGATTGTAATGTATAGCATAGCAAACAAATCTTATGGATTTTCCGATTCGATTGGTATGTAAATCACCAAAATCCGTTAGCGGCAAAAATAGTTATTAACGTTAACTTTATTTCATGAAAACGTGACCTGTTTTCTGTTTTCTGGCACCCTTAATGAAAGACGTAGTTCTACGTCAAAAAAAAATAAAAAAAAATTCTGACTCGATTAGATACAGGATTCGATTATATACAGTGAAAAGAAATCAAAAACTGTATATAATCGAGTCCGCGCTGTACAGATTTTTTGATCCATTCTTGCAATTGGCAAAAATCGAAGATGAACCAAAACACGTGTAAGAGAAGCAGTTGTCAAAAATTAACTGAATATTCAAAATAGTCGTATTTGTCAGCATAAGTGACAGACATGAGTAACAACATAATGCCACGAACAATCTAGAATCGAATATACGTAACCGGCATAAATTCGAAAGTCGCGATACTTTTTGAATAGACCTTCTAAGTAGCATCTGTTGATGATTCAATGTCTTTCAGCCAGGACAAGTTTCGGTGACTTCGAGTGTGGAAACAAGATGGTATTTAGCCTCGTTGATTATAATTTTCCATCTCGTGAAATACTCTGTTAGGGCATCCAGATCATCCTGTAATTTGCGAGTAAGGGCACGTATAACGCGAGTTCAGTTATTCTCCTGGTGAATCAGATAGAGCTGATCCCGGTATTTACGAGCGGTGTCATGACGAGTCATCTTCAATGATTGAATCGGTTTTAGTCACTTCTCCGTCAGTTCGGCCGGTAAGGTGGCGTTATCCAAATCCGGAAGGCCAGGCAAGATCACTTTGAGTGGTTTGTTCGTTTCGATATCATGGGAGACGTACTCCAACTTATTCCGCTTTAGAAGTTCTTCGACCGCTTTGTAATGGTTTATCACCGGAATCATCAGTTTATACCCTTCCGTGAAGAAGCGAATGATACATTTCAATCCTTTAGAAATATAAACATAGATGGTTTTCTGGAGGTTTCAGGAATGTAAGATCGAAGATATCGTGTTCGGCTCCAACCTTCGGCTTGTACGATAATGTGATACTAAAGTAGGACCAACATCATAACCTAAGAAAAGCTGTGCAACCAGTTCAGTCGAAGTGTAAGGTTTGCAAGATTCAGCTGAGGTGGATATGCGTCTAACATTCACGAGTAAGAATTTGAATTAGGAATTCCTATTGTCACATAAGAAGCCGAATTCTGTTCGAATGTTATTGTTTTACTAATAGTCCTACCAACTCGTTTACACCTCAATAGATTTCATTATGTTATGAGTTTAATGTGTTTAGAATAATGCCATCGCCCTGTTGCTCGTGATAATTCCCACGAGTTGCAACCCCGAACATTGTGCCACCTTTCGTATCGCATGGGCTGACGTATGATTCCGTAACATTTAACGCCATGGGTCTCCATATAGATCAATTTCAACCGCTGCCTGTCTGATCCGATGCTGGTCGGAGGGTAGTGAAGACAGATGAACACGAGAAGGAACTCCATTCGTTATGCGTCGTAATGCTGTTTGTTGCTCCGCTAGATACAACAAATAATCCTGCGACTGAAAGGAAGGAAGGACCTTTCCGCACTCGATTGATCGCTTCGACTACCGGTGGAAGGATGGATGCAGGAGGGACTTTGTCGAAGAGAGACGCAAAGTGACGATGATGGTAAGTCATGTTCGGTTCATGGGATTGTAGCACGCGATTTGGTGCTTCGAGCGTCAACATTTTTGTTACTTTGCGGCGTGGAAAATGTAACTTTTCGAATGCGGGTCGTTCGCTGGCACCGAAGACAAATAATGGCCACCATCGAAACGCTGGGTGTTGTATTATAAACCGCGCCAGGCGATCAATTCTCTACAAATTGGTTTGCGCTCGCGGGACGAGTTCCGAGAAACGAATCACTCGGATCTAACAACATTACGTGTGGAAATAAATATATCTCGAAAATTGATTTAGCATTATGCAAAAAAAAGAAGTGATAAACCAATTTCGCAGTTTAAGAATCAGCAGAAGTCGGGTGTCGCTGCCATAATCGATTTATATTCCTTTTTTCCAATAAGAGCATTCTTTTCTCGAACACGTGATTTGAATAGAACGGTTGTATTTTTTTTCGCTCTCTCGAACCGATAGGATGCTTTTAGCATATGAAAAGCAGAAAATTGCAAAAAAAAAAAACCGGATGGCAGTCGATAGCTCCCCGAGGGTTGACATAGCGCGCAGTCACTGCTCAATGATTTACAACCCTCCGGCAATCGGACACCGCAGGGCAGGAGAGCAATGACGATTATTACGCGAGCAAAACAAAACATTTTTCAAATATTTGAAACATGTCAATTGCATCCAGTTATTGCCGAAAAATCTTTGATTTATGGCAGCCTCGTTTTGCCTCGTTCCCACCGCTTGGGGGTGTGACAAAGCGCGACATCGGGGGCGGTTTCGGAGAAAAAGGCTTCGGACGGTTGTAATAAATGATTTCCGAGCAGTGAAGTTTTATTAAATTCCTTGAATTGTGGGAGTGACTTTGACGGGCTCGTACTGGCCAGCGAATAAAAAAAGCAAATAATTGTTCTCCTCAGTATTGCTATTTATTTCCCTAATAGGGTGACAGTGGGACAAAGCAAAAAAAAAAGTTTGCTAACACCAGCGTTTTTTTCTAGCTAAATTGTCCCTCGACTGAACATGTGATTAGAATAATAAATAGACAGAGGATCGTTTATATGATTTGTTTGAATTTAGAAAAAGGGTTTCTTTCTTCTTTGCGGGGGTCATTAATCTTGTGAATTTAACTGGTGACGAATTACTTCCAATTATACTTCGAATGTCACGCTTCTGACTCATGAATGCTATCAAGGAGTATGGGTATAGTCTCTCATTTCTAATCTTTTTTGTAAGAAAATATCAAAAATAGCGTATTTCTGATCTCATGGGGATAAGGTTCACGACATTAATCCCGCGATCTGACGTCTTGTTTACTGTTTTATTAGCCAGCAATTTAAAAGGCATAACTTATTAATTAAGCGCGACCAAACAACACTGTCGTAAAAAATCGACAGGGCACTTTGTCATCCTAATCATATCGTTTATTGAAATAATCCGGTGTGTTCAATTGTTACCATCCTCTGGCATCATATGCATGTGGATGATTAGCTTGGTATATGTGGGATGAGATCCGAGCGAAACCTCCCGCCTCCCGCCTCGTCAAGAAGCTCAGGGCGCTTCTGATGAGCGGAAGATCGATCGATAAGTTTGTTGTTCCACTTCAGCCAATATTAACCTTTGCCGTTGCCGATCAATTCCGTCCATTGGAGGTGGCGGTCTGTAACAAGAGGCGCCACGTGACATCCTATTTTTTATGACCTTTTTTTTACGACCGTCCCATACATGCATGCATGCATTCGGCTGGTAACGTAACTTTAATTCCCACTTTCCGGTCGGGGTCTGGGCTCTGCCGCCCGATATGCGGGGTGGAGTATAATGAACGGTGGGAAATGAAAACATTGAGGGATGCCGACGAGGGCGAAGCACCCCATCAAAAACGCGTTAGTGTTATTTATTGACAATAATTCAATAGTTCCGTCCCGTTTTGAATACTTCAAGAGTTTGTTTAGTCTCGGTGTTTGTCTACTGACCAGTCAATCAACGTCTTGTTCTAGCCAATTTTGTCCGTCTATGAGTCTATGAGTTTCTGGATCAGGTGAAACAACCCTGAGATGAGCTCGTTGGCCGCCAAACAAAAACGAGTTTTTGTAAAGTTACTGATTTTCCTAAATGTCGTTACTGATTTTCCTAAATGTAGCCACGCTATCTAGTATGCCAACACGGAAACGTGCAATATACAGTTGAACAATCCGCATCCGAATAAAATTAAATGGATTTAAATGGTAAGGGAGTAAAAAGTGCCCCCAAACCAAATCACTAGCTGTATGGCAAATATTGTAAAGGATATTAAATAGGTAATTTTTGCGGTTTATTTGAACCCCTATGTGGTTTGATGTAGGGTCTATAGTGAAAAACGTACTTTTTCGATTATTTCACGCCATCCTCAAAAGATCCGAGATAAAAATTTGAAAAAAATACTGATTGTGCATCTTACTACGGTGTATAAAAAAATTATCAAAAAAAATTTCATCAAAAATTTTAGTACTAAAAAAATATTGAAGTTTTGAATTTTTTTTTGGGATTTAGAGATTCAGTACTACTCTAATTCATATTTAAATGTGTTTCTACGACTTTTCTAAATATGTGTGATTTTTTTTCAGAATTTTTTCAGTGTTGCGCGGTATCAAAAAATATTTTTTTATAGCTCCAAAGAGTGGTTAGGTAAGGGAGTAAAAAGTGCCCCCAAACCAAATCACTAGCTGTATGGCAAATATTGTAAAGGATATTATATAAGAAATTTTGGTGGTTTATTTGAACCCCTACGTGGTTTGACGTAGGATCTATAGTGAAAAACGTACTTTTTCGTTTATTTCACGCCATCCTCAATAGATCCGAGATAACAATTTGAAAAAAATACTGAATGTGCATCTTACCACGGTGTATCAAGAAAAACTATCAAAAAAATATTTAATCAAAAATTTTAGTACTAAAAAAATATTTAAATTTTGAATTTTTTTTTTGGGATTTAGAGATTCAGTACTACTCTAATTCATATTTAAATGTGCTCTTACGGCTTTTCTAGATTGATAAATATCTTCAAACTGTTTTTTTTTTCAAATATTTAATAATAAAAAAAAAATAAAAAAAATACACAGTACAAAAAAGTGTTATAGATTTTCTGGCATTTCGAAATTTTGAAAAAAAATATAACTTTGAGACCCACTTCTGCTAAAATTTTTATTTAAATGCGTTCGTATGTGTCAAGAAAAACTATCAAAAAAATATTTAATCAAAAATTTTAGTACTAAAAAAATATTTAAATTTTGAATTTTTTTTTTGGGATTTAGAGATTCAGTACTACTCTAATTCATATTTAAATGTGCTCTTACGGCTTTTCTAGATTGATAAATATCTTCAAACTGTTTTTTTTTTTCAAATATTTAATAATAAAAAATAAATAAAAAAAATACACAGTACAAAAAAGTGTTATAGATTTTCTGGCATTTCGAAATTTTGAAAAAAAATATAACTTTGAGACCACAAAACCGATTTGTTTTTTTATTTTAATCTTTCAATTGAAAACCACGAATACAATAAAATAATCGTTTACAAAAAAATAAAAATAATAATGCAAACGATGAAGAAAATTATTTTTGTGTCACACAATGCTCTTAAAAATTCAGGAAAAATTACGCCACATGTAGAAAAAAGACACATACGAACGCATTTAAATAAAAATTTTAGCAGAAGTGGGTCTCAAAGTTATATTTTTTTTCAAAATTTCGAAATGCCAGAAAATCTATAACACTTTTTTGTACTGTGTATTTTTTTTATTTTTTTTTATTATTAAATATTTGAAAAAAAAACAGTTTGAAGATATTTATCAATCTAGAAAAGCCGTAAGAGCACATTTAAATATGAATTAGAGTAGTACTGAATCTCTAAATCCCAAAAAAAAAATTCAAAATTTAAATATTTTTTTAGTACTAAAATTTTTGATTAAATATTTTTTTGATAGTTTTTCTTGATACACCGTGGTAAGATGCACATTTAGTATTTTTTTCAAATTGTTATCTCGGATCTATTGAGGATGGCGTGAAATAAACGAAAAAGTACGTTTTTCACTATAGATCCTACGTCAAACCACGTAGGGGTTCAAATAAACCACCAAAATTTCTTATATAATATCCTTTACAATATTTGCCATACAGCTAGTGATTTGGTTTGGGGGCACATTTTACTCCCTTACCCGGCCAGGCCCTTTCTGGTTTATGGATATCGTACGTACATATTTTAGTTTAATGTGTATATGCGTTGTAGACAAAAGACATTGCAAGAAAAGAGAAAACGTTTGCTTTCAAAGTTTCGATAAATTTTAAAAATATATTCACAAAAACAATCCAATCAACCTGATTATTTCGCTTTCATTTGATTCATAGGAAGTTTCAGTAGAACTATTTTCTACAGAGGTATTCTCTATCGAATGATCCGTTTATCCTTTCATTTTGAATCATGAATATTTCATGAAATAATGAACGCACCGCAAATCGATGGTTAAATCAGCCCACTGCAAATTCAAAAATATTCTATACAAGGTTCAGTTGTTACTTTGACGAATGCATTGTTTTATAGCGTTTCAGTTGTTTTATAGCGTTGAGTTATAGCGTTTCAAAAATCATTCAAAATTTTCGATGTCGCATTTTGCTTCTCTAATTTTTTTTATCGAGTGTAGTTTTTTGCCCACTCCGGAGTACGATTGCTCACAGGAAATATCGATTCATTCACACATTCGCTTCACTTTAAAGCCGGGTTCAGACGGTGCGAGCAAGCATACGAGTCGGTCTAGTCAGTTACTGCAGTGCAGCTACTCACACCGTGTGAACACATCATGCCAGTTATTGTCATGTGTGATCCGGCGTGCGAGCTACTTCAAAGTTTTTTGAATTTACTCGCACTCGCATGCTTCAAAACGTCAAAAACAGAATTTAGCGTTCGAATCAGGGATGCCAAATGTAAAGAAATGTCTCTATTTTTAAGATATTTGAAAATATGCGAAGATATTTATAGACTTGAAAATTATTGGAAAAACAAATAAAACCCTCATAGTTTCTTAACGAAATCATTGTTATTCTGTTTTGCACGCTGGCGGGGCACGCTTTCTTTTTGAGATAGTTTTCTGGAGAATGTCTAATATAGAATCATTATCAGGCACAATTTTCATTCAAAATTCACTCACAACTTGCGAAAAAAAGTAAGGTTCTAAGAAACAGAATACATATTCGATTTAAAAAAGTACATTTTCATTCATTATTTTAATTTTTGACGCGTGTGAATAAAATTTTAAAAAGTCTTCTAGACTATCATTTAAAGCATCACATACTTCCGGAATTATCTTAGCTATGGATGCTTTCGAGATTCTAAAAAATATCGACAACAATCTGAACAATATTCCAGAAGAAAGGCATATCAATGTCATTTATATTATCACTCTTGCAGGTACAGCATCCTTCATGAGTGTATCTTGGCGTTGTATTTGTGGAGCAATTAAATTCAACAGTTTTTCCACTTGTTCAGGTGTTATTCTCAACACTGCTCTGTAATCTCTATAAAATTGTGTAATGATACATTCAACTGAAAACCTAAGATGAAAACTACCAATAAAGAAGTCGATTTCGGACCAATCATTTGACAAATTCGGACCTGATTGCTGTTTCTGACTATTTGATGGACATTTGAAAAATCGCCTGGCATCCCAGGTAAACCCGTGCCGTAGTATCTAGTTTCTCGCCAGCAGCTCACACTATGTGAACGGACAAGGCGAGTCAACCAATTGTCAAGCGAGTCCACCGGGTCAGTAGCTGCTCATTGTCAAGTCAGCTACTAGCAACGTATAAATGGGCCTTAAGTCATCAGCGCAATGCGAAACGTTTTCCGCAATAGTTCCGGCATTTTTCAGAGGGTACTAATAGCGTATTAGAAATATTTTCAATGTATTTTTTTTTTAATTTTTCAACTGCTTATTGACCATTATCCATTGAGTGTCTAGATGGCTTTCAAAATGCTCGCGGTGAAAAACTATCACCCCTATTTTGTATTTCGATCGATTCGAAATATTTCAATCGACTTGATTAAATTCCATTCTGTATTCCGTTCAAGTTGTTTTTGCATTTCGTTCAATCTGCTTCTCTTCGAACATTAAATGGGTAAAAAAATAGGGAGTGCAAAATTATATGTCAAACGAAATAATGGTTTCGAACGGAATGCAAATCCGGCGGAATGCAGAATCGGTGTATACATCAGAAAACACACGACTCATTGATTTTTTTACTAGCCTTGCCCGAAAAGTTATTTGTATTGCTCTTTGGTTTTCCTCCGCTAAAATCCTTATCAAAACATCACTTATCAAATTCGAACAGTTTACTAAAGAACAATTCAACGCAACAATTAATCAGTCGCTGTCCCTATCCTCCCCATTTTTCGAAAATTTGTACATTTTTGGTTTGAAATCTGCTGCCCGACTGTAATAAGTTTCTGAGAAATCAATTATTTTAATAAAAAGTTAATTGATTCCTCAAAAACATGAAGAAATGTTTAACCTATTTCAGGCCAAGCGTTCGGAAAATCGAACAGCAACTTTGATCATTTTTCATGGCTTTGGAAAGCTACCATATGGTAAGGTTTTGGCATCAAATGATAGCTCAATTTATTAGCTATCACATACCATCAATTAAATAAATGACAATAAATGCGGGTTAAAGCTACTATGTGTGAAAAGTACATAACCTCACATAACCTAATAAAAAACAAAACCTTCTAAAATGCAAAAATATGTATACTTTCTAACAGTATTATTTTGATAAAAGAACGTACATTGTGATGGACCATTGGATTGAACCTCCTACAGGATCATAAATGTAGGTTTCAGCCAATGTTTTTGTTGGGCGATTTTTCGATTTTTATCATTTTCCGGAAAACAGAAGGACGGAAAAAATAATTCTCGAAGATTTGGGTTTCTGTAATGCCAATAGTCAAAATTACATCAATGGAGTTCGTTAAAAATATTTTTTACAGCTTGGTTAAACTGCTGAGAAAGCTTTCTCATAAATTGAATAGAATACCGAAAACTATTATATCTGTTCGAAATATTGTTGTATACAAGTTGTTAGGTAGCTGATACGAAATATTTCATGTGATAGAGGATCGTATTTGATGAAAAAAATCTTCCACGCTTATGGTCAAATCTCATTTACGAAAGAATTATTGAACTTTTCCTTGAGACCGTTCTTTGTGCCTTAAACTGACTTTAATTCAAAAATTACGCTGCGTAGCACGATTCAATTGCTTTGATTTGAGAAAATTGTGCATAAATTATGTTCTGAATCGTCGATAGATTATAATTTTCTGCATCCAATGGTGTAAGTAACTAATTTTGAAAAAAATGCCGATTGGTTCATTTTGGCCGAACCCCGACCAATTGTAGAATGGTTGGACAGCTTCAATTTGGTTGATAGAAACAATCCAGTTTATCATGTATTTTTTGAAAATTTATAAAAACCTATAAAAGCACAAAAATTTAAGTTTCATCTTTACCTCTAAAAGTTACTTGGTTCCATTAATTTAAATGTTTTTGTTAGGTAGCTTGATGAAATGTGTGCGAGCATCCCTCGTGTAGCATAGTTCTCTAGATAAAATTATTAGTTATAGTTAGTTACGCATAGTAGGCTTTGGTTTTTCGAAATTGTATTTCGTTCTCTTCTAATAAAATCGCCAGATCGGTCGGACACGTTTTCCCTCACTGTTTAGAAATAAATGGATTTTCTAATATCGTAAGTGGTTTTTAGTTTGTGCGAAAAAGTCGGTTGTGAGAATATACCACGTGTTTTAAGGTGTCCAAGGTCCGTAGGAACGGGTCCGAACATTGGTGCCGTTGACCAGAATTAGTTTAGTACCGTGAAACGTATTGCCTTGGATACCATTTTCTAAAACATTTTCATCGCGCCTTGATTGCTGCGATTGAAAAAGTGGAACTTTCTGGAAGGAAAATTTTTTCGCTGCTTGTTGGACGATCACAGTACGTTTTTTTCGTGGACCGGCTGATTATCAATTGGGTGTCAGATTCAATCGAGAAGCTGAAACTTGGCTGTAGAACCTAACACACAGGTGAGCCTTTTTCCAATTTTTCCACTAGTTGGTGTTGTGGTGCTGTGCGTTGTACTTTTCCAGAACTCTCATATCGACGACTGTTACGAGATGACGAAGAAGCTGAAGCCGAAGCTGCATGCACGGGATAACATCATTGACTTCCTCGTACGCACGGACCATTTCCTGAAGCAATATGATCCGGCCAATCACGCTCTCCAGGTTGAGGCACGACTCGACAAGCTTGATGAAAAGTGGGACGAATTCGGAGAAGTTCAGACGCAGATAGAGGAGATGGAAGAGCTAGAGGAGGAAAGGACGGACCAGCACAAGAGAACCCGAGCCGAGTTCGAGGAGTTGTACTTCCAGGTAAGGGCAGGGTTGAAATCAAAGTTGCCAACCATCCCAATTTCTCCCTCTACCTCTAACGATACCCCTCCACGTATGGGAACATGTGCCAGTATTCAATTGCCAAAAATTAACTTGCCAGAATTTAACGGGGAATTTGACAAGTGGTTACCATTTTTTGACACTTTTAAATCGCTGATCCATGGCAATCCGGATCTAAGCGCGATACAACGTTTCCACTACTTACGAGCGTCTTTGAAGGGTGAGGCGCTGAAGGTGGTAGACGCATTCCCAATGAGCGAAGCGAGCTACGGTGCTGCTTGGTCTGCTTTGACTAAGCGATTTTCAAATGTGTACTTGCAGAAGAAGCGACACGTAAATGCTCTGCTACAGTACCCGAAATTAAAGAAGATAACAGCAAGTGGCATCCATGATGTCATCGACTGCTTTGACCAACATCTGAAAATTTTAGATCATTTGGGAGAAGTGACTGCGGGTTGGGGGGCGATGCTGACGCAGCTGGTGATATCGAAGCTGGATGACGTTTCGCAGAAAGATTGGGAAGAATTTGCTCTGATGAAGGAAGAGCCAGCGTACCTGCACGTGATGGAGTTTTTAGAAGGACAAACCCGAATTCTAGATGCGATAGCTGTCGACCAGTGTTTCGAAAGAAAACAAGTTTCACTCTCTTCTCCTACCCCACCAGCAAAGAAACCGTTTTCGAAGTTGTCGGTCCATTCAGTGTAGGAAAATTTATTGCCGAAGTGTGTCTCTTGTAGCGGTTCCCATTTCATCAGTAACTGTCCTGATTTCTTGAAAATGACACTGGATAAACGGTTCCAGGTCGTGAATTCGAAAAAACTATGCAGCAACTGTCTGCGTCGTGATCACTACAGTCGAGATTGTAGTTCTAATTTCCGTTGTCGAACGTGCAGTAAGAAGCATCACACTTTGCTTCATCCTGGATTATCAACATCTGGTTCTGGATCTGCGGCTGATACTCAGTTTCCCAAGAAAACGCAAACGGCTGGTTCTGGTGCTCTTATGAATACGGCAGTCAAAACGGAAACAACTCAACAGTCTCTTCAGAGTTCGGTAGCGACAATCTATGCAGCTAATGTCGCAGCGGAATCACGGGAAGTACACGTCTTTTTGTCAACAGTTCTCGTATTTGTGAAGGATTGTAACGGACGGTTGCATACTGCGAGAGCGCTCTTAGACAGCGGATCTCAAATGAATTTGATATCCGAAAGACTCTGTCAGATGTTAAAATTACACAGAAAAGCCAAAAATATACCAATCTCTGGTATCGGCAGCGCGCGGATACAGATAAACGGTTCTGTGTCCACCACGATCGGTTCACGTATCACAAATTATTCAGTGCCGATGGATTTTTTGGTGATCAAAAAGGTTACGGAAGACCAGCCCTCGACAACAATTCCGATCGGCAATTGGAATTTTCCATCAGATATGACTTTGGCAGATCCAGGCTTCCATAAGCGAGCACCGATTGATATTCTGTTGGGTTTGGAGTATTTTTACGAGTTCTTGTTACTGAATGGTGGCCGGATACAAATCCAGCGGATAGATGAAGGACTTCCACTCTTTGTCAATACCGTTTTCGGGTGGATTGCAGCTGGTAAGGCGAATTTGGGTAGCCTCAATCCTGTCCCATGATGTCACGCAAGCGTCAAAACAACTACCCTGGAGGAAACGATTGAGAGATTTTGGGCGATTGAAGAACTACAAGATGTAACGAAGCTAACCCAGGAAAAGCAAGACTGTGAAGAGCACTTTCGAACTACTTTTTCACGTGATTCAACGGGAAGATACGTGGTACGTCTGCCGAAGCGAATGGGTTTCGAGCAGATGATAGGCGAATCGAAGGACATGGCGGTGCGTAGACTTGTACAGCTCGAACGGCGACTGAACAAGGATTCGGAACTACGTAGACGTTACAACGAAGCGATTCAAGCATACTTAGATCAAAACCACATGATAAACGGATTGCTTTCTTCCTTCCTCACCATCCCGTCTTCAAGGAGTTGAGTTCGACCACGAAGATTCGGCCAGTATTCGATGGTTCAGCCAAGACGTCATTCAATTACTCTCTTAACGATGCTCTAATGACAGGTCCAGTCATCCAGGATCCTCTGTTTGATTTGCTGCTTCGTTTCCGTATGCATTCTGTGGCTCTCGTTGCTGACATCGAGAAGATGTATCTGCAGGTGAAGGTCCATCATGACGACACTTCTTTGCTCCGGATTTTGTGGAGATTCTCGCTATCAGAACCTATTGCAACATATGAAATGTCTAGAGTGACTTTTGGTTTAGCTCCATCATCGTTTCTCGCAACGCGATGTTTGCAGCAGTTAGCACACGACGAAGGTGATCAATATCCACGAGCGAATGCGGCGCTCGTACATGATTTCTACGTGGACGATTTTATCGGAGGTGCGAATTCCGAAGAACAAGCTATTTTACTACGGCGAGAATTAGACCAGCTGTTGCCTAAAGGTGGTTTCAGACTGCGAAAATGGGTATCAAGTTCGGAAGCTGTGTTGGCAGGTTTATCTGCTGAAGATTTGGGAACGACATCCACATTGAGTTTCGACCAGGAGCGTGTAAAAACGCTAGGTATCAACTGGCAACCAGGGCCAGATTCATTAGGCATAGACGTCTCGGGTCTTGCTGTAAGCGGACAGTGGACTAGGCGTAAAATTTATTCCGTTGTGGCTCAATTATTCGATCCGACTGGTATAACAGCTCCTGTCATCGCGTGGGCTAAAATTCGGATGCAGCTATTATGGGTGGCTACTCAAGGTTGGGATGATCCATTGCCACCAGACTTAGATAAACAGTGGGCAGATTTCTATCAGCAACTTCCATTGCTCTCCAACATCAAAATTAACCGACATGCTTTTACTGATAAGCCGGCGTTAACATAGTTCCATGTATTTTCGGATGCATCCGAAGCTGCCTACGGCGCATGCATCTATACTCGTTCTATCAACCAGTACGGGCGAATCAAAGTCGAGTTTCTGGCAGCTAAATCTCGCCCCGCAAGCCTGAAGAAAATTACACTCGCAAGGTTGGAGCTGTGTGGTGCTTTTGTTGCTGCTAAACTTTACCGCGCGATCGTTCACGCACTCAAGATGAAGGAAATTGAGACTTCGTTCACGCACTCAAGATGAAGGAAATTGAGACTTGGTTCTGGTCGGATTCGACCGTTGTACTGTCGTGGATAAAACTGCCACCATACGTGTGGCCTACATTCGTCGCAAACCGGGTCTCACACATTCAAGAACTTACAAAGGGACACCGGTGGAATCATGTTAAAGGATCTGAGAATCCTGCTGATCTTGTGTCGCGAGGAGTTATGCCGAAGGACCTCGCAGACTTACCGCACTGGTTTCATGGATAATTATTCCTGTTACTGGAAACTGTTGCGGATTACGGCGTACTGCGTGAAATTCATCCGGAAATGTAAACGACGCAGCTCGCCCCCCACTATTCCGATTCTCAGCGTTAAGGATCTTCAAGAAGCTAAGTACGCACTGGTGCGGTGTGTTCAGCGAGAGTCATTCGCTGTAGAGATCAAAGCACTCGCAAATCATCGTATCATTCCTGCTCATTCGTCACTGAAATTGCTTAACCCTTTCCTGGATCAGCTAGGCATACTTCGCGTTGGTGGCCGGCTCAATCTCGCTGGAGAATCGTATTCAGTTCGACACCCTATGATTATACCCGGTAACCATTCATTTTCGCGACTGATGGCTGTCACATATCACAAAATGGCACTACATTCCGGCTCCCGTATGACGCTCGCTCAAATTCGGCAAGAATTCTGGCCTTTAAATGGTAAGGCACTGGCAACTTATATTTTCCGGAATTGCACTCACTGCTTCCGAAGCAACCCTGTCCCTGTATCCCAACCCCCTGGTCAACTCCCTAAACCTCGTACAACTCCTAGTCGTGCTTTTGCTGTTACCGGTGTAGACGGTGTAGTCTATTTAAAGCCTGTGCACCGTCATGCGGCAGCTCAAAAAGCTTAAATTGCTGTGTTTGTATGCTTCAGCACGAAAGCTGTGCATCTCGAGTTGGTAGGAGATCTCACAACTGCCGCTTTCCTGGCTGCCTTGCGACGTTTCATATCTCGTAGAGGTCTTCCCGCCGAAATCCACTCGGATAACGGCCTTAATTTCCAGGGAGCCAGCAATCACCTTCGAGAGCTATACGACTTGTTACGTGATCCAACAACGACAATTGAAATCACTCATGAAACATCCCAGCGTGGCATAATCTGGAAATTCATCCCGCCACGATCACCAAACTTCGGCGGCCTTTGGGAGGCAGCAGTGAAATCTGCGAAGCGGTCACTCATCCGCGTTCTGGGCCAGCGACAACTCTCCTTCGAGGATATGACGACAATTCTTACGCAGATCGAAGCTGTTATGAACTCTCGACCACTTACTCCACTGTCGGAAGATCCAAGCGAGCTGGACGTGCTCACTCCCGGGCATTTTCTGACAGGCACTTCTCTATTGGCAATACCCGATCCAGATTATACGGATGTCCCCACGAATCGACTACAGCACTACCAGCAACTGCAATTGTTGGTTCAGCAGCATTGGAAGCGGTGGAGGCGGGAATATATCTCGCAACTTCATAACCAAAAGCAGCGATTTCCTCAAGCAACACAATTGAAGGTTGGGCAAATGGTGGTGGTCAAAGAGGATGGCAATGCGGCTATTGAATGGCCTTTAGCTCGCATCACTGAAATTTTCCCAGGCCCTGACGGTGTGGTCAGGGTAGTGAAGGTTCGAACGCCGAATGGAGCTGTTTATAAGCGCCAAGCATCACGTGTCTGCCTGCTGCCGTTCGAGAAGATCAATGCTTTGCAGTCAACACACGACGATAATCCGCAACGAATGGCGAATAAGTGTATAAATTGAGATTTTTTGTAAATTCGTTAACAGAATTTAGGTGGCCGGCATGTTAGGTAGCTTGATGAAATGTGTGCGAGCATCCCTCGTGTAGCATAGTTCTCTAGATAAAATTATTAGTTATAGTTAGTTACGCATAGTAGGCTTTGGTTTTTCGAAATTGTATTTCGTTCTCTTCTAATAAAATCGCCAGATCGGTCGGACACGTTTTCCCTCACTGTTTAGAAATAAATGGATTTTCTAATATCGTAAGTTTGTGCGAAAAAGTCGGTTGTGAGAATATACCACGTGTGTTAAGGTATCCAAGGTCCGTAGGGGTCCGAACAGTTTTACAACTGCATTCTACACAAAATTTGCTTATCTTTCAAATGAGTAGCATAATTATTCTAAGTAACGTACTTTCTAAATTGGACATAAAATTCGACTTAAGAAAAGTTCAACAACTCTAGTTGAGAATAGACCAAATGCGTAGAATTTTTTCATCAAAAATGATCCTCTATCACCTCCCGAAATATTCCGAATCAGCTGCCTAATTCCACGCGTATTTTTATCAGAACACTAAATTTAGAATTTTGAAAAAATATTCTTCCTGTCCACGTGGACTCGATCTATACACCCTCTCCCCTCTCCGTGGACAAGCGTGGACATTGTCTTACCCCCTACCCCCCCTAAAGTTGTCCACGTGGTATGTGGACAGCCCCTAATTTGGTTTCATTTGCTTGAGTAATTCTCGAGTAATGCAGGAATTTGTGTATCATTTGTGTGGCAGCCTCCCTTTAGAGAGGGGGGAGGAGTATCTAACCACCATATAATCATTTAACGCACCCTAAAATCTCCACATGCCAAATTTCGTTTCATATGTTTGATTAGTTCTTGAGTAATGCATAAATTTGTGTTTCATTTGTATGGCAGCCCCCCCTCAGAGAGGGGGGTGGAGTGTCTCACCAACATAGAATCGTTTATTGCACCCTAAAACCTCCACATGCCAAATTTGGTTTCATTTGCTTGATTAATTCTTGATTGCTATCCAGTCGAAATGTTTTCGCATAACAGTCGATTTCGTTAGCAATTAGATTTTTCCCTGAACACGACGATAACTATCATTTTCATTTGCCACTTCGTTGGAACAGTCCCAGAAGGTGTTGTGAGCTACGCGTATCAGGTTTAATTCTTTTGCTTCGTCTCTTTTGCTTTGTTTAATTTGATTTGCTTTGATTTAAAGTGTGAGTGTAGCCTCTCTCAGAGTATTATCCCTGAAGACAGTTCCAAGTTTTTTAATCTTGAATATAATTGATTGTTTTGTTTGAATTCGTGGTACTTACTCTAACTTGACTAGTATTAATTTTTTTTTCAATATAGCAACGAATATTTCATAAAAATCCTTGACAGAAAAAAGTGTTCAATACTCCTTGCAGGAAACATGATACTCTATTAAGGGAGGTTCATTCTATACGGAAAATTTAATAATAGTTTATTACTTTTATGTAAAGATGTGTTTATTACTCCCTAAAATGTAATATTTGTAGATTGTAGTAGATTCATGCACACATGCAGTTTCGTATTTGCAAATAAAGAGCCGAATATCCGGCCAAACCACTATCCGTTTCATCACTAATTTCTATCTTCAATCGAGCTCGGCATAAAATGATCTTTGAAGATTTTTTAATTTTTTTTTAAATTGTCTTTCATTTGCATCGAATGAGCTCTTGGCGAAGACTCATGGAGTCTCTTAGATTTTGATAATACATTCGCTCAATATTTACACCCAATGTTTGAGCCAAGACCCGCAGGAATTTTCACGAGTATGTTTACAGACACGAGTATCAATGTTCACCCAAACACTGAAATGTAAACGATCTAAGTCTGGCGAATTAGAAGGTCTTCGTTCTTGACTAGACAACGGCGCGTAAATCAATTAAAGAACGACTTTCTTTTCAATGTGTAAAATGCGGTGCACGGCAATGCGACCGTGTTTGCTATTTTAAAATCAAGGAACTCACAATACAATACGTGCCAGATGTGACCCGATAGCTCAAATTCAGCTAAGATGATAACTACTAATACATGTCTCGAATATTTGCTTTCGTTTTTCTCCTTTTTAAGTAGAAGTGTCATTCGTTAGGTTTTCTCCCCCTTGGAACTCGGAACCCGGCAAGCAACTCGGCCTCAACCATTCTCGAGAGGTGATAGGTAATCACCAATGAATGCTTGGAAATGACGCAAATCCTAGCAAAAAGGATTCTCCCTGTGACTAAGGAGTTATTAACATTGTTAGCTGTTGGTGGATCACACCATTGAGGAAAGGCGGATCCTTCGGCTGAAGGAGGCCTGGATGTTGATAGCTCAGATAATCGGTATAATGTGGCACTTCGGTCTAATGGAAGACCATTGGATTTGATTTGTTGGGAAACAAAATACTTAGAATAACATACTTTGGAATAAAATCTCAATTAATTCTCGCGATCTTGCTATGGTAAAAGTTGGAATTGGAATCATGGTTTTGGTTATGGATCGTTTCTACGCCTTCACATACAATATTTGTTCGTGTGCGTTTATGCTCAACTTCGGGCTTCGCTGTTGTTAGTGATTGTGTAATGCACCACACGTTGCACTTATGATAGGAAGGAAGGGGATTGGACAGGAACAAGTATTGGGATGGAAAAGTAATTACTTGCTTGGGATACTTGCTCCTTCTTCGCGCTGTCGGTCGCGATGTCAACTGACAAATACTGTCGAAGAGTGCAACGGCAGCATGTCATTCAATACTTCCAGAGAGCTGAAGAGAGCCGAAGGTACAAAACAAAGAAAACTTTGGAAAGATAACAGTAGTAACAGTGTTCTCTCTTATGAAAAGAATAAAACGAAACTAATTTCATTCATTATAACTTCTGTTGCCAGTAACAGAATTTTTCCTCATTGCACTCGCTTCATATTAATGAATCTTTTAGATAGATTCACCTCTTGATACATTTATATAGTTTGAAATTTTTTTGAAACTTCAGGATTTGTTTTGGAGATTGGTTATTTTTCTAATGTTTTTTGGCTAGACCATAGGAGGGTATAACAGTTACGTTTACCACTGTATCTCCGATGCTGGCTACTGATTACTTATGCTGTCCTACTGCTCAATTTTTCACCGCACCATTTTTTTTTATCTAAAATAAAGGGGAAACCCCGGTCAACCGACCCAGGCATACCACAAGGCACCAACAAACAACATCGATCAGACACCGGCAAGGAGCCAATATTAGAATGAAACCGCTATGCTTTATTGGATGGCCATACCGAGGAGGAACCAACTACCGAGAAAGTAAATGTTGAGAAAAAGGTGAAAGTACCACCTTATTTTACAACATCGAGAGATACAGGAACTTTGAGGTCTAAACACGGCGCAGAGTTCCGATACTAAACATCGCTTCTCACTTGTGATCTGCCCCCATAAAAACAGCGCTCCTGCATACTAGGATTGGGCGATCATTAGAAAAATATCGATCTTGACGGATCGATTTTCTTAACGGCTTAGGGATCTATTCACTGATTAAATCGATACCAAAGAATCGTGTTTTTTTTATATAAGTGTTGTCTTTTCTATAAACAAGGAATAAACATTTCAAATTTCTATTCAATCATCAAAGGAATATTTTGAATCTCAGCATGAGTGTCGAAAAAAAACTTGAAAGCCCGGAAAAATTGTATTTTTCAGGGCATTCATCTTGTGCCGTCATGGAATTATTTAATTAAATAAATTAATTGATAATAATTATTAGAAATTTAATAACTGATATTTATCCGGAAGTCCACTGATAATAATCCCATGAAATCCAACCGTTCCGTACGTCCAATCGTCCATCCAATTTCGTCACAACTTTCACTGTTGGCCGAGTGAATGTGATAATGTAAGTAGGGGAAGCGAGGGTAAGCCCGCCACTGAGGATAAGACCGGCACCCCCTGAGTTTTACTAGAAAACTCTGATTAACTATGTTTTTGAATACTATATATGTTAGTATTTATTATTTTAGACGTTTTCAATCACATCGAACCCACCGTGATCCGTCAATTGTAAAAATATAAATCAAAACAAACTCGAATGCCGATTAGGGATTGCATTACCGTGCCAAAATTTCAATAACCGGTTATTCGGTAATGAAAATTTTATTACCGGTAAAACCGGTAAATTATCGGTAAAAAACCTACTAAAATTTAAAATGAAGGAACGACTTTTATTTATAATGATCAGTTTACAAATAAACATTTTGCAAGTTTTTGCTGATTAACACTAGGTTTGCGGACGTTTCTTATATACCTATCTCTACGAACACGCGATCAATTACTTACCTCGATCAATTCATAAAAGTGGAATATGTGGAGATGGAATATAAATGCAGCCGATTTTTGTAATTTTCCATATACAATTCGAAATGCGTGAAAATGACGTGTAAACCTAGTGTTAAAGTAATACTTAAGGACACAGAGAATGTTAATTTGGTTGACTTCTAATCTCGATCGGATCTCATTAACAAAATTTCCAAAAGAGGAAAACGCCCGTTCAGAGTCCAATTATGTAGGGTGTACCGCACGAAGAGTATCGAATACCATTGTCATCCGGGTTGCAACATATACAGAATATTCTGTATTTTACAGATTTCTCGCCAAATCTCAGATACAGAATCTGTATATACAGAATTACAGATTTTCAGCAAAAATATAGAATTTTTTTAAATTCAATTTTAAATATTGAATTTATTACTGCGCATACATTGATACCTTGATTCACAAAAAAAAAGTAGAACACAACGCAACAATATGGCTTTCATTGGAGGCAGTTGTTAAGCGAAATCTTGAGCGAATCGAAGAGCTTAAACTATTATATTCATTCCAAGTCAAGTATGACCATAATCAATCCACCATACATCCACCATACACCATACACTCATTTAAACTGTCCTATGACTAAATCGGTTATGCTGTTCCTAAACATTGTTCTATCGCTCATCAATGAAGTCATTCCACTTTTCAATCAGAAAGTTCTCAATTTTGCGAACTTTATAATGAGACAAATATATTATTGTTGATCATGTCGGGTAACTTATGATTTCAGAGCTACGTGCAACGATTCGTTAATGCTGATTATAATGTGAAAGATTTTGAACACGTTCTGAAGAAGCCTGAGAATGTTTACGTTGGTATCGGGAAGAAGAAGCTGAAAAAATATTGGATGTAGCTAGGAAGCTGACCTTCAATTCGATTTGTTGTGATTTCTATATTAAACTCGTGAAACAGATTTCAAAGAAATTTCAAATTTGATTTCAGCGATCCGGTTATCAAAACTACGGCCTTGATAAACCCTTCAAATTTTCGTCAAATTACCAAACCTAAATAATTTGATACGCCAAATTCCACAATTTGTTGAAGTAATAGACTAGGCTTGGGGAACGAATTCAGGCTACTCAAGACGAATCTTATTGGGCAAAAATTGAGTGAGTCAGGAATAATTTGGTCCCAGCTGTTGGATGTCGAAAGGCGCCTTTTTGATAACATTCATCAGCGTCTGTAGAGCAAGTATTTTCGCATGCCAACGAAAACCGGAAATCGGTTTGCCCCCACAATTACAGACACTATTTTGGAAGCGAAAAACTATGTATCGGCTCAAGGAGGAGCTTCAAGGATGATATGGACGAAAAGTTTTAAAGCAAAGTGTATAAACAACATACAATTCAGAGGATTAGAAGAATAGAACCTTTTTATGATTTACTTTGTTGAATTGATACGACTTCAACAAAATAAACCTACATTTCATTTTTGTTTTCCTTAATTTTTCGATACAGATTTTTTATGCAGATTTTTTTTGCTAATAATACAGGTATACAGATTTTTACCAAAAAAAATACAGAGTTAAATGTGGCAACCCTGATTGTCATGTATTTGCCTCTGATGCCCTCTGTACGAAAACTCTTGTCCGAGGCTTTTCATCAATCCGTTAATTGACGTTGAACTTGGACTGGACGTTGATACTTTTCATTGTTGCAATCGTCGTTCAAGTTGATGCTCAACTGTTCTGCAGGTTTCGCAGGATTTCTTCCTCCTGTTGTCCAGCTACTGAATCAATATCATTATCGTCAAATTTGATTTAGTCAGGAACAATTTGAAATGCCTGTTTGATCAATGCAGTCCGTGACATTGGATAGAAGACGCCAAAATCATCATGAATTGTGTTACCACCACGAGCAGAATGATTATTCATGTACGGAAACAAATCTGCATATACGAAACGTTTTTCTGCAATCCTTCCAATCAGGACTTCCAGCAGCTGCTTCAAAGTTCCTGATGGTTGCTCCGATAGCTGCTCTAGCATAAAGTGCAATCTGGCATCAGCTTCATTAAGGGTTCAACAGCGACCAGAACTGGTTTGAGGGCATCAACCAATTCCTTCATCGCTGTCAGTTCTTCATCACTGAAGCTTATCTTTTGTTTCGTTTTCAGATCGGGTAGCGATTTTTGAACTGAAGTTCAGAGAACCTAGAATCGGCGCGTTTTTTTTCGATTTTATTTGATTCTCGAGTAATATTTCAAAGCGGCATAAAGGCAAATATTCTTTATAGTGTAAAAATAAAAATAACCGATATTACCGGTTATTGATTGTAAAATGACCGGTAATTCGGTAATGGAAAATGGCCCGGTATTACCGATAAAACCGGTAACGGTAAAACCGGTTAACAATCCCTAATGCCGATGATATGTAGCCGGATGTAATTTTCCGTCAGTGAAGTTTAAGCTTTTATTGTTGAACGCGGTTTCAAATTCTTTTCCGTGGCTCTACAGTTTGTCCCCTGGATTGTTAGCAATCACTGGGATTCGAGTTGAGGTAAGTTAAACGATAAGTAATTAGAAATAGTCTTCTTGAAAAAATGTGTGCTGTCGGGGTAAGTCCGTCACCCTTTGAGTGGGGGATCCCGGCATGGTTTGCGTTTAGTTGAAGGTTTCTAAGACATATTTTCCATCA
Source organism: Toxorhynchites rutilus septentrionalis (assembly GCF_029784135.1). Lineage (NCBI taxonomy): Eukaryota > Metazoa > Arthropoda > Insecta > Diptera > Culicidae > Toxorhynchites > Toxorhynchites rutilus. The sequence goes on from NC_073746.1 coordinate 11,399,022, forward strand.
ATTTCAGATGCCTCGCAGCTACCAAAGGAAAACGAATCGAGGGAGTTGATCCCAGGAGAACCTCACCCTTTCAAAAGAGGCTATTGCTAGTGGAGTTTCTATCAAACGTGCTTTCACGACTTTTGGAATACCCAGGTCTACATTACATGATCACGTTTTTCAGAAGGTGGTAAGCTCGAAACTAGGACCAAGAAAGACCCTATTTACGGTGGAGCAGGAAGCGGAGATCATGCAGCACCTACTTGACCTAGAAAACCGATTTTATGGCATCACGAAGATTGACGTACGGAAGCTAGCTTTTGAGCTTGCTGGAAGAAATGGAATCGCTTGTTCGTAAGTTGTTCTGAATCATATTTCGGACACTTTGTTCTTGAAATGCTTAATGCGCTGATGAAATAACTATAAAATTAATATCACAATTGCTTCTTTAGAGTAATCCCTTGGTTTCACTATCATTTCATATGAGAACTACATTTGAATTATAACATAATCGGCAAAAATCTATCAACACTACTCATTATCGTTTTATTTGACGTTTGCTTAGCGTGAGCACGTAGAATTCACCCGTGAATTAATATTTAAATTTCTCCCGTGTTTCATCAGTTCTCATCATCGTTAACAGTTTAATGTGATTGCTTGGTAAGTGTTTCGCGGTTGACTATAAAATATAATCAAGTAATTATCGTTAGAAAAATTACAAAATAAAGTGTCCGAAATTTGAATTCAATCTGTCCGAAAGTTGATTTAGTGTCCGAAGTTTAATTTTTATTCGCTTCATTTGAAAAGCATTTTATTCGATGATTTTTTTATATTTTCAATCAAATAGGTACCAAAGTAGAAAGCTTGAAAGCATATTGAACTTATTTATTGAAAATATCAACCAAATAATACCTGTGCATAATGTTTAGACCTGTTTTCTGCATCATATGCCTTAAGCGTCCGAAATATGTATATATTCAACGGTAATATTCAGAACGGTATGTTACTGCCAGATCGATTTTTTTTGGTTAGACCTTGCTACATGTCCCAAATATATGTCTTCCTAAAAGTTATCGATCTTCGCGAGAAATCGGATCCCTTCTTACTAACAATAGAATAAGGTGAAATGTGAATACATCTGTGTGTGTGAGTGTGAACATTGTCAATATATCCTTATATCCCTTCCTATTCCTGACGAAGATATGTCATCCTTCTAAACTCGAGTAGACCGCGAGTAATCGGTTTTCTACATTATTAACATTAGAATTGAGGACAAATGTTTATATATACTTGTAACAATACAGTTAGGAGTTTGGCTCCTTTGAACTTATGTAACTGAGCCTGTAAGAATAAACGATTTAAAAAAACACAGGAGAGTTGTGTCCGAGACACGACCGCATCACTCCACTAGTGTTGACAACCGAGTGATGATGACAGAAGGATGGTGCGTATCACGATAGAAGCTGTCGAAGTAGAATGAGATATGATGAAAATGACCCTAGACGAATTGCCTCCTGTGTTCTGTATGGATGAAATAAAGAAAAAAATCGGCAATGTAATATAAGATAATTATCAATACCGAACAAAATTTGCAATTTTTCTCATCAGTCTCATATATTTGAAATGGAAAAGGTTATTTTCTTTTATAATTTTTACATCCCGGGTGTTTATTCAACCTTTTATTCAACTCAATGCGAATCTTAATTGGACTAACAACACTTAATACGATATGTAGAGCATATGGGAAATCTCTTTTTGGAATATTTCATCACCTTTCCAATTTTTCTCGCCATATGAACTTTTCTTGGCCGAAAATGAACACAACAAAACAGATAGCCTAAACCGGGCGACCCGTTCTCGAGCGGGAACACCCCTTAATTTTTTTAATGAAATTGAAATAAATCGTTTTAACAATCATTTTCAACACAACTATACAATTTTACACTTACACTTGTGCTAAATTTTTCACAATACACGATCGGTTATTGATATGAAATTTCACGAAGCAACCAACATCAAAGTTCCAAATACTAGAATTAATCGTATCACCCACCTTACTTGCAATATAAACACCCCCCGACTTGTATATATTTATGGACGTCGGTTAATCGTTCGATTAATTCAAATAATCGAATATCTGCAATGTGAATCGAGTAATTTTCTATCGAATATGGAAAAACAAAATATGAATGCATCGAATAATTATCACAGTAAACGCGATTGATGAAAAAGGGAACCATTTATTTTTTCAAAAAATACAGTACAAATTTGTTAAACCTCATGGTGTTTTGTCGAAATTCATCGGAGTATTTTTTATTATAAATGTATTTTCTTTTTGATTACAAGAAATAAATATTCGCTGGATTAATCGAATTTTGAAAGACAATTTTTCGAATGAATGGCATATTTAAAACGGGGTCCACGATTAATCGATAACCGAATAAATGAAAAATTTAGACATCTCTACATATATATGCAATACCGATTTCCCCCAGGCAGCTTGGTTTTGATGTCTCTGTTAGAAAATACATTTCGGTTAGAAACAAAATTTCCCTCTACTTTGATGTATTTGCAATGTCGATTTCTCCGTATCTTCAATTCAGAACCGTATCGACCAATTAGAACGAGGTAGTTCCGGTTAGTATCATATAATATATTATTTTATTCGTTGTGATGAACTGCTATTGAGTGCTCAGATCGATTGATGCAAATATCTTGTAAATCCATCAGGAAACAACTGACCAATAATTGTAAGTACATGAGCCGCCGACGACGCATTGTCAATTTCGACCAATCAGAAGTGGGTATTTTTCTTAGGATAGGGATTAAGATTTTTTATTGTTCGATAGTTAGTTTCATGATATTGATATTATAAATTGTTTACATTGAATAAAATTATATATATTTTATTTAATGTAAAAAAATATTATTGAGTGTCGAAATCGATTGACGAAAAAATGTCATCAATCCATCCTGAAATAACTGAGCAATAAGCGTTCGAAATCGGACAATTTCCATAATGCGCTCGATTTTCGATTTTCAATTTGTACCCCAATATGTTCCCGAAATACGTAATCGTCAAAAATTATGACCACTAATTTGAAAGGGATCCAATGTTCATGAAATTTGTCAGGTGGTTTTTGCTGAGATCAAAATCAGTGTTCACTGAAAAACAAATTTGCAAAAAATTCTACGATCAAATCGTCGGGGATCTAATCGGTTAATCATAGAAACATAAATGTGAATCGTTGGCGCTGTAGAATCAAAAAAAGATACACCTAAATACACCAAAACTTGTCACTTCGGACCAATTTAGTTTCATTGCTTGAGTCAGCCGCGAAGGAGCGCTCAAAAATATGCGCGGGATGAATCATGCTTTGTTTATCATTCTAAAATTAGAACAACCTCGATGTCGCACATGTGGTGGAGGCGGTGGTGACAGACGGGGAGTGAGTAGCAACGCTGCCCACAACGGATATGGACAATTAACCGCGGCCGCCTTTGTGCAGCTATCATCGGAGGGGAAGGACTGACCTCAGCGAATGAACTCGTTTCTATCAAAAACGATTCCAAAATTGATGTTAATTGATTTGAGTGTTGCGAAAAGCAGAAAAAAAACATCTGTGAGTACGCGGTGACGAATTATGGGAAATCAAATTCGGAGATCATTGTCAAATAATATCTGGTAGTGAGTAAGACATCTCTCACTAGACGTTTTGCTATACGTTTATTGCTTAGCGGAAGGGTGGGATATTTTCTATGATTCGTTTTAGTTTTGATGTGGTTAAAATTGGTATCAAAATATTTATACAACATTTCATTTATTCAAAATTTCATCCTCTATCACATCCTTAGATACTCTCAATAAATTGTCTAACACTCTGTACATCTTTCAACTGCATATTTGCCCAATTCCTTCAGTATATTTGCATTTGTATACATTTTAAATTAATAATTGATAGATGCCCCATCAATCGGGCTTGCTTGGCATGAGTACCGACCGAATGTGGATTCGATTACCGGTTTCCTGCTTCTCCGAGATCGCGTGACAGTTTACCTTGGTTACTTATGGGAACTGCTATCAATGAAGACATCGCCAATAAATTGTACAGCTCTCAACGGCTATTTCCCAACTCCCCCGCAGCAGATACCAATAAACGCTTTGTTGCTCAGGAGAACGAAGATAAAGATATCAATAATGTCAATTTGTCTCCCTACGCCCCCGAAGTCCCCGCGAACGGCCGACAAATGAGGGGGTGATTTTCATCTTCCGGTGAAAACTCCAACCACCGTTTGGTCGAAGTCAATGCTATGCATGGGATTTTCGCTTGTACCGACCAAAATAAGTGTAAGTGGTTTTGCGGACGGTTTTTATTTCGATCGCCTACCTCTTTCCGTTCCCCGGCACACTTATGGGACCCGGGAACCGAGCTAAAGCTAAACAAAACAAACATCGGTGCCAGGTAAAACCATACATATATTGCTATTCGACCCCATTCCCTGAGGTGCCATTTATATTCCACCGGAGCGAGCGGAGACGAAGTTAAAAAAGACATCGTCCAACTAACTAAACGTCGCAGTTAAATATTATTTTATTGAAAGTGTCGTTTTGGACCTTCGTCCGCCCCTGCCACCGGAACGCCGGAGAAATCGAACCGTAGCGAGGATTACAACCGTTAACAATTTGGTGGAATAGTAAATAAGGACCGCCAAGCTGGGAACGATTTCTTGGCGAATTGGTGGTCGTTGATTTTGGCGCAACGGAACTTCTGGCTTCACGCTGGAGGCAGAGGATAGAAAAAATAAAAAAGGTACACTTGATGAACGTTTGAACCGGAGCGATCGAGCGGATGAAATTGAACGACAAGTATTGCCTATTAAATTTTATTGAACCGGATGATGAAATTGTCGTCCGATCCAGCGCTGGGCGCTGTTTACCGATTACTGGTTTAGTATTAAATGCTTGCAATCTACGGGTCTGAAGGAGGGTGAGATGCGGATTCTAATATAATCGTTTTTTCTCAATCAGTATAGCCGGTTTTGGTACAGTTTTGCGAAGCTGCACATTTTAGTGCTGTTGTTTTTGACACTGTCGTTTTCAAAATTCGTGTTTTTAGTTCTGTTTTTTAAAGCTGAATAGCAAAAATGGCCTCATGTTATCGCTATACGAAAGTAAGTGTTTTTTTCCCACTCATATATTATGTTTCTGGAAAATTTGATGTTTGGAAATGTTGTTCCCTTATCATAAATTGTTTACAAATTACATCTTTTGAACGATTACATCATTTCACTTTTTGTTTCATAGCATGCTGAAGCACGAATGAGCATTATTTGATGAACATGTTTCAATTGATGACACCTTATCGAAAGAAGACATCGCATATTTAACCGCCCATTTTAATGGAAATTTGAGTATAATGCTGTGGTCTTTTTTCCAGAGGATTGGTACACCCAAAATTAATTTTTAGCACATGCAGTTCTAATACTCCGTCAGTTCCGACATCGGAATTTTCTCTTGATTTAGGCAGTGACAAAATGATTTTGTGTGTTGGATCACTCGTTCATAGAAATAGAGGTTAGAAAAATTTATGAAATATCCCTCTTTAGCGAGATGCATGGAATTTTAGGTCTGTAAATAGTACGATAACATAGAAAAAGTCGGTTACACGGTTCACTCCAAGAATCTTATTTAGTTATATGAGTTATATAAATTAAAAGATTCAGCGAAATCATAACCATTTTAAACCTAACGAAAAAACTCCTTGATTACGGTGGAGTTATTGGTGCTTGACTCTTTTTCCTTATCGGACAATACTTTCGAAAAACTCGTTCGAAGCTCGAACTCTAAAGAAGGTCCTAAGCAGCTCACTAGTAGCATTTACGTATAGAACAAAATCACGCTTCCGCAAGTGCCGCAATCAGCGTCTTTCATAATCATTGCTTTGTGGGGGGTGGTCAGCTCACTGATACTCGGCTCCACGATTGATGGATCGTCACTTCTTGGAACACTTGCTGCCTTCCTTTCACTGACGGACTCGTTTACTTCATCTAACGCGTTGGTGCTCTCAACAGGTTTCAACGGACACCATCAAACATTTCTTCTAGATCACCTTACCCAACCTGCGATCCGGCGGACTATTATGGATGGCCCTTCTGGTTATACTTTCTATTAAACCATTATGTATGTATAACAATAACGAAAATCTAAGAAATCAAGAACCTTATTTTTACGCAGGAATACGTCTTTTAGTAATGGTGCCAACTCAGGAAACAGGGTCCGACTATAAATAGCAAACTCTACGGACGTTCTACGGACAATATGGATATAGAAAATATTGCAGTTGAAGCTCCGCTCATGATTGGTGTCAATTAGGCTGTCCCCTGAATAGCCACAATCATTTTGTTGAACCCTTGCAGCCAAAATCTTGTAAACTGGAGGGAGTTCTAAAAGTTATAAAAGTTCTTCTAGTGAACCGATTTCTTTTTTAACGTAATCTTGGATGGATACTGCCTATAATTTATAATATTAAACATTTGCAAAAAAGTGACAGTTAAAATCAATGATAAAGTCCTTGCGTTCGCAAATTCTGTAAAAAAACAAGCAACGTTAATTTTGCAGTTCTTGTAGTTTTTTCAACTATTTTGTTTGTTGTTTTCATGTTAAGCGCTAGAGAATGTATGAACCTACAATAAATGGGTTAAAAAAAGATATTTTATGCAGAAATCCTCGATAAAATTAATATTGAAGTAGTGTTCGGAATATGAATCAGGTTTCTACGCATGATTCAAATTGCGAACACTTTTTTTTAACTGTGAATTTACAGAACTTCAATGTTATAAAAAATTTAATATTCAAAACCCTGACATTCTTTGGGTTATTAACTTCATTTCAATATTATTTACAGGTATCCATAACGATATAGCGTCCTTGGTCCCGAAACCATGTAAACTAAAAGAAAGAAATGTAATCAATAATTACAAAAACAAAATCCAATTTTTTTGCGAGCATATCACTTTTCCAAAAAGACTGGTTATTTGACTTTAATTTGATTCATCGATCATATGAATCGGTCCTGTAGTTTAAAAGTTATATATATTTTTTTAAAAATAGCATTTTAGCTGTTCGGAATTTGAGACAAAAGTGATTAACACTAGAACAACTGAAACCGTCAATTTGACGGATTTAAAATTTTTTGGCCATAAATTTAAAAAAAAAAATCATGTATTGTTCTAGTATTTTATGATGACTTCTGTATTGATAAAACATAGTTTTCATGCTGGAATATCTTTATTTCGTGTTCACACCTCATTTTCAGTCGTTTATCGCGTTATCCGCGATTTTCGTTACTCGCGGTGACCTTGCCAGACTATTTCGCGGATAATTATGATTCTACTGCATTATGATAAAGAAAAAGGTTCGGGTCTATGGGAGTTGAAACGCTTTCAATCCCGCTGGCCTTCTTTTTTATAAAGAAAAATCATATTTAAAATTTACTCAACCAATCCTTTTATACAGCTACTAATGAGACAACGATTGGAAGGCCGACTTGCAAGTGTAACATTTAACAATATAGGGTCATATAATTCCATTGGCCTCTCAATTTCAGATTATACATATTTACATACTAGATACCAATTGAGGTTTGAAATGCTTATATGTTTTGTTAATGATTTATTATAGAACAGTATTAAAAATGACCTGCTATGCGACTGCAGCTGCGTCAAGAAAAAGCAAAAGCAAAAGCAAATTTTTTTTTCAGTTTTAATATTAAATTTCGTTTATTTTTTATGTTCGTTACTTGACGATAGTTTTTATCAATCATTTCAAAATTTTATAAACCAATTCAACGTGACACTAATCAGAAGACTGGAGCACATTTATATTACAAATATATCGTATAACTTCACTTATAGTAATAGTAATAGTAATAGTAATAGTAATAGTAATAGTAATAGTAATAGTAATAGTAATAGTAATAGTAATAGTAATAGTAATAGTAATAGTAATAGTAATAGTAATAGTAATAGTAATAGTAATAGTAATAGTAATAGTAATAGTAATAGTAATAGTAATAGTAATAGTAATAGTAATAGTAATAGTAATAGTAATAGTAATAGTAATAGTAATAGTAATAGTAATAGTAATAGTAATAGTAATAGTAATAGTAATAGTAATAGTAATAGTAATAGTAATAGTAATAGTAATAGTAATAGTAATAGCAATAGTAATACAGTCAACTCTCCCTTACTCGATGTTCTGTAACTCGATATTTTCCCTAACTCGATGAATTTCATGGCACCTTTGATTTTACATGCATTCTTCTCTCCCTAACTCGATACCTCCCTTACCCGATGCCTCTCTTACTCGATGGACTTTGTTTCATTTTTCCATGGATTTTTACCTCGTTAACTCGATTGATTTTCGCGTACTTGTTTTTGTGCATTTCTAGCTGTCATTTCAATTGCTCTTGAAAGTGAAGACGAAGTGTTCGTATTATCAAGGATTTTTTTTTCAAGTATGGAAAACCAGGGAAAACCTTTCAAGCGAACGATTAAAACGCTAACCATAGCGCAACGTTTGAGTATCATCGAGCAGGTCGAAAAGTATGGGCGAAAGGTGTCTGAAGTTGCAAAAGATTTCAGTATTGCACAAAGTACGGTGTCAACACTATTCAAGCAAAAGGAAAAATGGCATCGGATGGGAAAATTGAATGTGGACAAAAAGCGTATAAGGTTGGTTGGGAACGAGAAGCTGGAACGGTCAATGGAAATTTTTGTCAATCAAGCCAGAGAGAATAATTTACCTCTCTTAGGTTCTATTCTTCGGGAGAAGGCTTGCGAATTTGCCCAGAAACTGGGAATTCCCAATTTTAAAGGAAGTTCTGGATGGCTAAGTAAATTTTTAAAACGGCAAAAGATGACATTTCGGAAGCTATGTGGTGAGAGTGCCAGTGTAGATCTCAGTGTAACGGACAACTGGATTTCGCAAACCCTACCCCGTATAATCGCCGAGTATGATGCACGTGATATCTACAATGCAGACGAAACAGGACTTTTCTACAAATGTTTGCCAGACAAAACATTTGCATTTCGATCAGAGACTTGCTTGCCACGGAGGAAAATATTCGAAACAACGTCTGACAGTCATGTGTGCAACCAACATGGACGGAAGCGATAAACTACCATTGCTGGTCATTGGAAAGAGTAAAAACCCACGGTGTTTCAAAAAGAATAAATCATTACCAGTAATATACGAGAGTAACACTAAGGCCTGGATGACCTATATTCTTTTTGAGAAATGGATTATGCAACTTGACGAAAGATTTTCCAAAGAAAATAGAAAGGTATTGAATCGGGAATTATGTGTAATGGGAATGTATCATACTTATATCTCTTTCTCCTCAAAGGTGGTAATGTTCGTTGATAATTGTACAGTGCACCCAAAATCTCTCCAACCAAAGCTTAAATCGATAAATTTGCTAATTTGTTTTTTCCACCAAACTCTACTTCAGTAGTTCAGCCGCTGGACTTGGGCATAATCAAGAACCTGAAACAGTACTATTGCCATGAATTAGTAAAACGAAGACTGCTAGAAATGGAGGATACAACGGTATTTTTTTCCTTTTTACATTCATGTTATTCAGCACTCATACTGTATTCAAATATACTCTAGGACCCTTCAGATATATCGGTATTGGATGCAATTGAATTACTTTCACGCTCTTGGATAAACAAGGTTAAATCTGAGACTGTTCAAAATTGCTTCAGGAAAGCCGGATTTTCCATAAATGATGATGATGATATTCCGCTGGCAGAATTAATGCGTCGTGAGCTTGCTGCTGTCGACAGTGCAGTACCATTCGATTGTTCATCGTCATTTGATGAATATTGCGAAATGGATCAAAACGTGATTTGCTGTGATCTAATGACTGATACCGATATACTGGAAAGTGTTGAAGAAGCTGAAAAAAACGTTGAAAATAGTAGTCCTATGGAGTTAGAGGAGGTTCAGGAAGTTTCAGCTGATTGTTTTGAAATTACACCTTCGAACGTTAAATCGAACCTAAAGAATATGTCCGAAATATTGCAATCAACTGAAAATGTTCCCGTGAAACTATTTGAACATTTCTTTGCGATTGAACAGTTCCTGCGTGATCGTTACAATTTAGTTTGAATTACATACATAATTAATATTTTCTTTGTTAACCTAGTTACTTTTCCGTTTCCAATTCCATTTTACAATAAAATTGGCCTACTAAACAAACATCCTATGTATTTTAAATTTATATTAAAATTTGAGAAAAGAATGTATAATAGTACATGCGCATTAGTACATATAGGGTAAATGTATTAATGCACAAAAACAAATCAATTATAGTAATATCCTGTATACGCAATGGTACCAATTATAGTAAACCCCATGTACCACAATTGGTTTATTCCTAATTGGGTCATATTTTTAAGCCCTAATATTGGGACACTTACCCTAACATCATATATTTGCAATTTGTGGCATAAAAAAAATATATGAAAATATGTTCTGTATCTCGATACCTCCTTAACTCGATGGTCCCTTGGATATCGAGTTAGGGAGAGTTGACTGTAGTAATATTGCATTCAATAAGATATGCAATTTCGTGCAGTATACGCACAATAGTTGTCCGATATGTTTGAAGTTTGGAGTAGTTAGGTAATTTAGACTGTAAACAATAGAGAAAGTATGATCACTCCATAATAACAAAATTGGTATAAGAGAGTAACGAAGGCTTCTCCACAGGATGTCTAACTGAAATCGTCGTGTATTCCTGAAATCGTCGATCATTCTCTAGACTGTGGAGTTTTTAGTGCTTCGAAGAATTTGTTTACGATATCTAGCCAACATTGAAAAGATTTCGAGGAAACAATAAATTATTCAAATTTGAGAATCTCACTAATATAAACGATGATTGTTCGGACACTAATTCAGGCAATAATGGTTTCTACATATCTTACGTGGAAAATAAACCATTTTTTTCAGAATCCGAGGATACTTCAGATGTAATGGAAAAAGGTGAAGGAGATAGAATATCAAAGTGAAGATTCAGAGAGTGAAGATAAAATTCCTCAGAAGCGCAGAAAGCGTGCGAGAGTATATACAGGTACTAAATCGGATAGCGAAGCAGTTACAGGAAATAAACCTAAGAAGGAAATTGATATCGACGGTACAGAATGGGTAAAATCAGGGTTGCCAACTATTTTTTTGAAAAATCAGGGAGAATGAAAAAAAAATCAGGGAAAATCAGGATAGTTCATATTGGGTTGTCCGGAAAGTTCGTACCTATTTTTGAGAAAACAAAAGTATTATTTTTTGAATTATAATGATGGTCCTACCTCATTCCCCTACAAAGATTTGAGCTGGACGAGTTATCTTAAAGATAATTAAATGTTAGAATTTTCCTTTATAGCATCAAACTGAACCAGTAGGCAAGATAATAAAAAAAATAAAAGAACGGACTGGTTTTGTCACAGACATAGAAATTTTACCAAATGAACATTTTAAGGCATTGCGTGAGCGCATTTCATCCATGGCATGCCAAGAAAATTTCCAACCCGAACAAATCCTTGACCGATCGGGAATTGAACCCAATACCTGTGTCCGTATCAGCCGTAAATTTACAAGGATCTTCCCGCTTTACTAGATTCTCGATAACGGTCTGCTGATGCGATCGTTCTCGAGCCCAGACAGCTGAGCAAACCCGAGCCTAATTCTAGCCAACACTTCAGGCCCTTCACTATCGGGGTACAAACATGTATACTGGAACTCGCAATCAGATCTGCCACAACCCAGAAAAATCTCGTTATAATCATCTACTCAACAGATAAGTTTACGAGTATTCCGGTAGGGCTATCCCCAGCATCATCCCAGCTTGTTCATTAGACCCTTCAAATGAGTTTTACTGACGCTTCAGGTTTTACATAATTTAGGGACAAACGTGTTTATCGGAATCTGCACTCAGATCTGCCACAACTTTGAAAAATCTCGTTGTAACCTTCTACTACACAGAAGAGTTCACGAGTATTCAGGTTTGGCTAACCCCAGCTTCATTCCAATTTTCACATTGGACCCTTCTAAATGAAGTTCATTACTCTTGGAAGTTAATTTTCTTTTGCATTTGTTCAATCTCAATTTTCTATGCCTGTTAACGCGCGCGATGCTCAAACTTTTGTAGACTTCACAAAATTTTCAAATTAACTAATAACTAAAAAAACTAAAATTAAACTAAATACCATCATTATTTTAGTCAGACAAAAAAAAAACAAAAACACATGCACAAACAAATACAAAAGTAAGATTCTATCCGTCATCACTTCGTCAGTTTACACAATAACACTGACTATCGAACAGGTCACAATTCCAAATCATTCTTTAAAAACTCCTTACAAATATTTCGGAATATTCTGAGGTTTGTTGTTATTTTTGCTTCACGGGGCAGTGTATTATATAATCGGTACCCTTTATACAAAAATTGAGTTTTGGGTGCAAGACATCCGGAAGTTCATAGTTCTGAGGTCACTTGCTTGTCTAGTATTGTATTGGTGTATATCTCTTCCATATGTTATAGTATTCTGTAAATAATTCGGTGTCATTCCATTCGTCATTTTATATGCACAGTGTTGTTTTGCAATCAATTCAGGAAGTTCTGAAATCTTTCAGGTAGCCTAACAATTCTATACATTGACTAATTATGGAAGCTAATTTGCCCAGTTGCGAGCAGTATTTGTGGGAATGTATCGACTGGTTGCTTGGTAGAGGCTCACAATACAGAGTTCCTCTCCAATACCACATGAACCAGATCATAATTTTTTTTTCCAGTTGAAGACCGGCTCAGTCGGATTGTTTCAAATGACCCGTTTTCATCACCCGCCACGATTTGCTTCAAAAAAAAATCATAGATGAAACGCACGTAACGATTTACGTAACCATGTTTCAACTGACGCACATGAACGAAAATTTTATGCATATGTAGTGAACCTGCTAATTCATTTGTCTCACGGATCATTCTTGCAACTTCTTGCTTTACAAACAATTTAATATATATTCTTCAAAAAATAAAACGCTTTTTAATAATAATATTTATTAAAAAAAGATGCTTACACGTTCTAACTTCTAAAATTCTTGTACATCCATTGTTATACTTGGATGTTATTTACTGTGAAAATGTAATGAAACCTGTAACGTTTTTATTTAACTGTACATAATTTTTGGTCGCTAATATTCCTTTCATCGTTTCCGTTCCTATTCTGTTTCTAATCTTCGTTTTTTTTGAGATTGAATTGCGAGAACTATCGGGTATACGATTCTCATAGATTATATTTCGTTCACGTTTACTTCAAAAATTAAAAAAATGTCGACACTGTACTTTCGAAAATGCGAACAGATAGAGTATAATCGAAAGAAAAAGTAAGCATTATATAAGCGCGGACCGGAAAGTAGAGACGTCGGTTAATTGTTCGATTACTTCAAATAATCGAATATCTGCAATTATAATCGAGTAATTTGGCATCGAATAATGAGAAATCAAAATATGAATACATCGAATAGTTATCACTGTAATCGCGATTAATGAAAAAAGAAACTATTTTGAAGGTTAATACATTTTTAGGTCATGAAATGGTAAATTTATCAATATACAGATACATCATTTCATTCAGAAACCATGATTCTACTCCATGTTTATTTTACAATTTCAGTGGAACCCCGATTATCCGCGGTGCGGATTATGCGCGACAGCGAGTTCCATAGTAAATCCCTAGGCCTTTCCGGAATTATTCAGTGAGTGATAGTTTCATGCACTTTTGTTTGGTCTGACCACTGATGTACATTACCTTGTAGATGGATAGTTAAATTATTTCTGTATTGATAAAACATAGTTTTCATGCTGAAATATCTTTTTTTCGTGTTTCGCACTCATTTTAGTCCTTTATTTCGTTATCCGCGATTTTCGTTATTCGCTATGAGCCACCCAGACTATGGACCGTGGATAACCGGGGTTCTACTGTATATTTGATGTAACTTTTAAAATTATAATATCATAATCTTTTTTATTTTGCAATGTCTGTTCATTATTATTACAAGAAAAAAATGTTCGCTCGATTAATCGAATACTGAAAGACAATTCTTCGAATGAATCGAATATTTAAAAATGATCCGACGATTAACCGATAATCGAATAAACGAAAAATTTAGACATCTTTACCAGAAAGCTTTTTAATGTAGACTACCAATGTACTGGAAAAAAAGGTAATGAAGATGGTCGAGTTTCGAGCGACATAGCATGCGCTGCCATAACTGTTTCGCAAATAGTGACGTCAGTCGTTGTGTTTATCTTTGATTGCCAACCGCATCCATGTGAAAATGCTATTTTCAGGAAGTAATTTATCAATTAAAAACGTTGATGTTTGTAGAGCTCCCGCTGACTATGAGGTTAAAGTGTTATCGTGGAGTGAATATTAGTGAAATCACGTCGAAAAAGACGCATGAAAGTGATATTTCCATGCGGCATTTTCACTCCCCCACGTTTATAGAAAGAAACGAAGTTTCTTTATTTTACCGTAATGAAGTTGATTTTTCGAAGGCTCTCAGTGTCGGTGTGTATGTTGTGAGATAATAATCGCCAATTAATCAAAATTTCACTGAAAATGTTACTGTTTTCGAGAACTAAGCATACGACTGCTCTCTGGACCTTTTACCACATGAATAATCGAAATAAGCCACGATATAATTGTCATCTGTTAAAAAACAACCAGTTGAATGATCTCATGAGAATTTTGGCTCAAATTATCATGCAACCGTGAGTACTTTCATTGTTTTGTTTCTTCCATATACATTCCATATTGAATGCAAATAATTACGACACGATACTTTGTTTGCCAATACAGATACACTTCGCCTACTGCTCCACCTCTATATGTACCTCATTGGTAGACTACTATGACAGTTCTCATACACAACCAGCAAAACTCCCAGTATATTTGTATGGATTTCTTTTGCTGATTTAGCAAAAAGTAAAAAATCAGAAAAATCAGGATCATTCTATAAAAATCAGGGAAATCCTGAAAAATCAAGAAGGTTGGCATCTCTGGTTAGAATAATGAAATGGTTATGTTGGTAGATTGCCATCACATGCTATATTCAATGATACTTCGGGCCCAACAGGTTATGCGAAACGAATCATTATGCTTGGTAATGTTAGTAGTGCGTTCCGACTTATCATTGATGATCGAATGATGAAACACATAAAAGTTTGCACTGAGCTACAGGCCAGAACAATTCTACAGAAGGACTGGGATATTGATATCGACGAACTATACGCTTTCATAGCCATTTTGTATGCTCAAGGAGTCTACGAAGCGAAAAACATGAAATTAACATATTTGAATGACAGACAAATGAAAAGAGCGTGTTTTTTTGTGAAGAAATATCAATAACTTTGGGCGAAGTTGAGATATTGACAAGTTCTGCATCGCAAAATATTTGTATTAGTAAGTTATGAAAGTCTTCCGAAGACAGTTTGTGTGTAGAACTTGAAATATAAAAGTTAGAGCAAAAAAAAAAAACAGGTGGTTTTCATGGTGACCCTAACATAACTTAGAAAACGTGCGCTATATCGGTTATTTCAAGAGATAGAAAAAAATTGTTCTACAAAGATGTCTCAAACAACTGGGACTACAACATTGTCGAACTATATTAAGAAAGTTAGATTTTTTATTTCATCGACAATTTTGGTCACCCTATTTCTGATAACATAAAAATGAGCACTCTATCGTATGCAACAATTTTGTCGAAGACAGTTTTTGTCTAGAGAATAACTGTCGAGCTCTAAATGCTAATTTCCACTTAAATGCATCTCCTGGACCATTGTGCATTGGAATCTGCTTTTAGGGGTTCGAAGCAAATGTACGAAGAAAAAAAAAATAAGAGAAGGGATGATTTTACCTTCAAGTTGGATATTATCATCATCAGAATACATCATCATATATAGAATATTGTGTATTTTACAAATTTTTCGCCAAATTTGAGATACATAATCTGTATATACAACATTACAGATTTTCAGCAGAGATACATAATTTACAGATTTGAAGATAAAAAAAAACAATTTTAACTGTTAAATTTATTGCAGTGCATTTTTTATCTACCTTCTTACTTATAAATTTTGTTATTTTTCGTTGAGTTGCGAAGATATCTTGATTTACGAAAATATAGAACCATATGTCATTTTTTCATTTGTTAGAATGAGAAGATAGAACATGGAGGCAAATGTTGAACTTCCATGTATAAGCATCATACAATTTAGAGGATTATAAGAAAAACTCTTCATGATTTATTTTGTTGAATTGATACGACTTAAAAAACCCATAAATAAAAAAAAAATTAAATGAAAATAAACTTTTCCTTTATTTTTTTCCGTTCGTTTTTTGATACAGATTTTTAATAATGATTTGTTTTCGCTAAAAATACAGATATACAGATTAAAAAAAATGCAGAATTAAATGACAGCAAATGACAGCGCTGTTCTGAATAATGAACATGAAAAACATTAAAAAAAATGTTCCGAACAATCACAGTCCTATGGCAAACTTGGGTTCGTGCTTCTAGTCTCAGATCCTTTCACTTTTTTGATACAGATTTTATTGCTAAAATACAAATATACATATTTTTTCAGGAAATTTTGCAGAATTAAATGTGGCAACCCTGATTACATACCAATAATACTCAAACAGAAACATAATAAAGAAATATGACCTATACTGCCGTAATCTCGCAAACTGACGCAAGCGCCAGAGGTAAGAATTTTCAGTACGGGACTTTTTGTAAAATTGCATGTATAATCAGTAATGTAGATTTTCGAAAAAATGCAGTTTTATTCAAGCTATGCCACCAACGCCAGTTTGTTGTGGAAACAGCAAATTTAAATCGCTGTTTCCACAACCGATTGGCGTTCATCCATCTGAGTATGCAAGAATCTGTTTCCAATTATTTTCTCCAACATGCTGCCGTTGAGCGAAGCATCAGGAAGCATCAGGGAGAAGAATTCACACACTTTCCCAACTTTGTAGCATGGTTAACGTAATTGAGAACCCGATTGTAATAATTATGGACAGCACCGATTTTTTCGAATTCAAAATGCAATTGAAACCATCCGTGTTAAATAACATAAAGCCGTCCGAAATTATCCGAAGTAAAACAGATACAGTTTACGCGAGGATGTTTTGAGTTTTGTTACAAGATGCGTTTCGTTTCGTTTGGAGCATTCAGAAGAGCGCAGCTGTTCACCAAATCCGACATTTACCCTTCAATCAACACTCGGCTTCAATTTATCCGAAAGAGGAATTGAACAGACGAGGAAAGTAAACATCGTCAAGAAGCTTTGTCCCTTGATGCCTTACGAAAAAAGACACTACATATTAGGGAATCCTTGTAATCAACAATTAAATTAATGAGTTTGAACTATTTAGTTCTAATCTTTATGAGCTATATGTGAGAACAGCAATACACTTCAATCTAGGATAAACTTTACTTTAAGATGAGTTTGATTTTATGAATTTAAAGTACATGGTTTTGTGAGTTTCTTAGTACATGATTTCTCAATAATTCATCAAAATTGCTATTATAAAAGTAACATTATATGGGGATGGACTGTTTTTGATTAAAATATTTGGCATGATAACCTTTTCGGAAAAGTGTTTTTTTTTACAAGAAAGAAGGCATGTGACTTTTATTATGCTAAACGTTCATTACGGAAGATGTTTTTTTTTTTTTATTAATTCGTTTATTTTTACAGGCTCAGTTACTTAAGTTTAAAGGAGCCGAATTCTTAAATATATTTTTAAAACTATATATATATATAAACAATTTTCTTACATCTATGGTTAGTAAGGTGGAAAACCGATTACTCGCGGTTTACTCGAGTTTAGAAGGGTGACATATTTTTAGGAGAAGGATGGGATATAAGGAAATTGTAACAATGTTGATGAGCACTCAATTCTTAAATCTATTCGTATATCTATAGTTTATTTACATTTCAACTTATTCTACTATTTATAGCAAGGGGACGAATTACCCGCAAAGGAAGGAAAGGAGGGTATAAGGATGTAGGAACAATCACACACGAAGATCTATAGCTTTAAGGAAAACATATATATGGGACATGTAATCAAGGTCTAACCGAGCCAACACATCTCTCACCGGCACATTGGGCTGTCTTCCTCGGGCCCGAAGGGAGTTTTCTAAATTCGATCTGGCGACCAGATACACCTCGCACGACCAAACAACGTGCTCGATGTCGTGATAACCTTGGCCACAAACGCAGAGATTGCTGCTGGCAAGATTGAAACGGAAGAGTAGTGCATCTAACGAACAGTGATTGGACATGAGTCGGGAGAAGGTGCGAATAAAGTCCCGACTCAAGTCCAGACTTTTGAACCACGGTTTGAGGCTAGCCTTTGGGATAATCAAGTGAAACCACCGGCCCAATTCATCTTCATTCCACTTGCGTTGCCAGTTAGCGATGGTATTTTTGCGAACTAAAGAATAAAATTCATTGAAGGCGATTTGGCGCTGATATATATCGCCTTCAATTGCACCTACCTTTGCCAATGAGTCAGCCCTCTCATTACCCGGAATTGAGCAATGTGAAGGGACCCAGACAAAGGTAATGACATAACAGCGTCTGGATAAAGCACTCAAAATTTCTCGTATTCTCTCAAGGAAGTACGGCGAGTGCTTTTCCGGCCTCACTGAACGGATAGCTTCGACAGAGCTAAGACTATCCGTTACAATGTAATAGTGTTCAACAGGTCGTGAGGCGACGCTCCACCTCTATATGTACCTCATTGGTAGACTACTATGACAGTTCTCATACACAACCAGCAAAACTCCCAGTATATTTGTATGGATTTCTTTTGCTGATTTAGCAAAAAGTAAAAAATCAGAAAAATCAGGATCATTCTATAAAAATCAGGGAAATCCTGAAAAATCAAGAAGGTTGGCATCTCTGGTTAGAATAATGAAATGGTTATGTTGGTAGATTGCCATCACATGCTATATTCAATGATACTTCGGGCCCAACAGGTTATGCGAAACGAATCATTATGCTTGGTAATGTTAGTAGTGCGTTCCGACTTATCATTGATGATCGAATGATGAAACACATAAAAGTTTGCACTGAGCTACAGGCCAGAACAATTCTACAGAAGGACTGGGATATTGATATCGACGAACTATACGCTTTCATAGCCATTTTGTATGCTCAAGGAGTCTACGAAGCGAAAAACATGAAATTAACATATTTGAATGACAGACAAATGAAAAGAGCGTGTTTTTTTGTGAAGAAATATCAATAACTTTGGGCGAAGTTGAGATATTGACAAGTTCTGCATCGCAAAATATTTGTATTAGTAAGTTATGAAAGTCTTCCGAAGACAGTTTGTGTGTAGAACTTGAAATATAAAAGTTAGAGCAAAAAAAAAAAACAGGTGGTTTTCATGGTGACCCTAACATAACTTAGAAAACGTGCGCTATATCGGTTATTTCAAGAGATAGAAAAAAATTGTTCTACAAAGATGTCTCAAACAACTGGGACTACAACATTGTCGAACTATATTAAGAAAGTTAGATTTTTTATTTCATCGACAATTTTGGTCACCCTATTTCTGATAACATAAAAATGAGCACTCTATCGTATGCAACAATTTTGTCGAAGACAGTTTTTGTCTAGAGAATAACTGTCGAGCTCTAAATGCTAATTTCCACTTAAATGCATCTCCTGGACCATTGTGCATTGGAATCTGCTTTTAGGGGTTCGAAGCAAATGTACGAAGAAAAAAAAAATAAGAGAAGGGATGATTTTACCTTCAAGTTGGATATTATCATCATCAGAATACATCATCATATATAGAATATTGTGTATTTTACAAATTTTTCGCCAAATTTGAGATACATAATCTGTATATACAACATTACAGATTTTCAGCAGAGATACATAATTTACAGATTTGAAGATAAAAAAAAACAATTTTAACTGTTAAATTTATTGCAGTGCATTTTTTATCTACCTTCTTACTTATAAATTTTGTTATTTTTCGTTGAGTTGCGAAGATATCTTGATTTACGAAAATATAGAACCATATGTCATTTTTTCATTTGTTAGAATGAGAAGATAGAACATGGAGGCAAATGTTGAACTTCCATGTATAAGCATCATACAATTTAGAGGATTATAAGAAAAACTCTTCATGATTTATTTTGTTGAATTGATACGACTTAAAAAACCCATAAATAAAAAAAAAATTAAATGAAAATAAACTTTTCCTTTATTTTTTTCCGTTCGTTTTTTGATACAGATTTTTAATAATGATTTGTTTTCGCTAAAAATACAGATATACAGATTAAAAAAAATGCAGAATTAAATGACAGCAAATGACAGCGCTGTTCTGAATAATGAACATGAAAAACATTAAAAAAAATGTTCCGAACAATCACAGTCCTATGGCAAACTTGGGTTCGTGCTTCTAGTCTCAGATCCTTTCACTTTTTTGATACAGATTTTATTGCTAAAATACAAATATACATATTTTTTCAGGAAATTTTGCAGAATTAAATGTGGCAACCCTGATTACATACCAATAATACTCAAACAGAAACATAATAAAGAAATATGACCTATACTGCCGTAATCTCGCAAACTGACGCAAGCGCCAGAGGTAAGAATTTTCAGTACGGGACTTTTTGTAAAATTGCATGTATAATCAGTAATGTAGATTTTCGAAAAAATGCAGTTTTATTCAAGCTATGCCACCAACGCCAGTTTGTTGTGGAAACAGCAAATTTAAATCGCTGTTTCCACAACCGATTGGCGTTCATCCATCTGAGTATGCAAGAATCTGTTTCCAATTATTTTCTCCAACATGCTGCCGTTGAGCGAAGCATCAGGAAGCATCAGGGAGAAGAATTCACACACTTTCCCAACTTTGTAGCATGGTTAACGTAATTGAGAACCCGATTGTAATAATTATGGACAGCACCGATTTTTTCGAATTCAAAATGCAATTGAAACCATCCGTGTTAAATAACATAAAGCCGTCCGAAATTATCCGAAGTAAAACAGATACAGTTTACGCGAGGATGTTTTGAGTTTTGTTACAAGATGCGTTTCGTTTCGTTTGGAGCATTCAGAAGAGCGCAGCTGTTCACCAAATCCGACATTTACCCTTCAATCAACACTCGGCTTCAATTTATCCGAAAGAGGAATTGAACAGACGAGGAAAGTAAACATCGTCAAGAAGCTTTGTCCCTTGATGCCTTACGAAAAAAGACACTACATATTAGGGAATCCTTGTAATCAACAATTAAATTAATGAGTTTGAACTATTTAGTTCTAATCTTTATGAGCTATATGTGAGAACAGCAATACACTTCAATCTAGGATAAACTTTACTTTAAGATGAGTTTGATTTTATGAATTTAAAGTACATGGTTTTGTGAGTTTCTTAGTACATGATTTCTCAATAATTCATCAAAATTGCTATTATAAAAGTAACATTATATGGGGATGGACTGTTTTTGATTAAAATATTTGGCATGATAACCTTTTCGGAAAAGTGTTTTTTTTTACAAGAAAGAAGGCATGTGACTTTTATTATGCTAAACGTTCATTACGGAAGATGTTTTTTTTTTTTTATTAATTCGTTTATTTTTACAGGCTCAGTTACTTAAGTTTAAAGGAGCCGAATTCTTAAATATATTTTTAAAACTATATATATATATATAAACAATTTTCTTACATCTATGGTTAGTAAGGTGGAAAACCGATTACTCGCGGTTTACTCGAGTTTAGAAGGGTGACATATTTTTAGGAGAAGGATGGGATATAAGGAAATTGTAACAATGTTGATGAGCACTCAATTCTTAAATCTATTCGTATATCTATAGTTTATTTACATTTCAACTTATTCTACTATTTATAGCAAGGGGACGAATTACCCGCAAAGGAAGGAAAGGAGGGTATAAGGATGTAGGAACAATCACACACGAAGATCTATAGCTTTAAGGAAAACATATATATGGGACATGTAATCAAGGTCTAACCGAGCCAACACATCTCTCACCGGCACATTGGGCTGTCTTCCTCGGGCCCGAAGGGAGTTTTCTAAATTCGATCTGGCGACCAGATACACCTCGCACGACCAAACAACGTGCTCGATGTCGTGATAACCTTGGCCACAAACGCAGAGATTGCTGCTGGCAAGATTGAAACGGAAGAGTAGTGCATCTAACGAACAGTGATTGGACATGAGTCGGGAGAAGGTGCGAATAAAGTCCCGACTCAAGTCCAGACTTTTGAACCACGGTTTGAGGCTAGCCTTTGGGATAATCAAGTGAAACCACCGGCCCAATTCATCTTCATTCCACTTGCGTTGCCAGTTAGCGATGGTATTTTTGCGAACTAAAGAATAAAATTCATTGAAGGCGATTTGGCGCTGATATATATCGCCTTCAATTGCACCTACCTTTGCCAATGAGTCAGCCCTCTCATTACCCGGAATTGAGCAATGTGAAGGGACCCAGACAAAGGTAATGACATAACAGCGTCTGGATAAAGCACTCAAAATTTCTCGTATTCTCTCAAGGAAGTACGGCGAGTGCTTTTCCGGCCTCACTGAACGGATAGCTTCGACAGAGCTAAGACTATCCGTTACAATGTAATAGTGTTCAACAGGTCGTGAGGCGACGCTGTCCAGCGCCCAGTATATCGCTGCCAATTCAGCAATATATACCGAGCAAGGATTCTGAAGACTGTGTGAGGTGCTAAAAAATACGTTGAACACTCCAAATCCTGTGGACTCATTCATAGAGGACCCATCAGTAAAGTATATATTATCACAATTGATACGCCCATACTTTGCATTGAAGATTGTAGAAACGAACCCCAATCTAAGATAATCTGGATTTTCATGGATTTTCTCCTTCATGAACAGATCGAAATGTACAGAGGAATTGATGTAGTCAGGAAAACAAACACGGTTGGGAATATACGAAGAAGGAACAACCTGCATAGAGGTGAATTCATGATATGAACTCATGAATCCGGAGTGAAAATTTAGCTCGATCAGCTGCTCAAAATTTCCGATCACCAATGGGTTCATGACCTTACACCGGATGAAGAACCGAAGAGATAATAAATTGAACCGATCTTTTAGTGGGAGTACGCCTGCCAAAACCTCGAGACTCATGGTATGCGTTGAGGGCATACATCCCAACGCAATACGGAGACAAAGATACTGAATTCGCTCGAGTTTAATGAGGTGTGTTTTGGCAGCTGATTGAAAACAGAAACTGCCATACTCCATCACTGAGAGAATAGTTGTTCGATACAACATTATAAGATCTTCGGGGTGGGCTCCCCACCAGGTGCCGGTAATTGTACGGAGAAAGTTTATTCTTTGTTGACATTTTTTACTCAGATACCTAATATGGGCCCCCCAAGTACATTTGGAGTCGAACCAGACCCCAAGATACTTGAATGACATAGCATGAGTGATCGGTTTACCCAAAAGTTGAAGCTTTGGTTTTGCTGGTCTATGCTTCCTAGAAAAAACCACCATCTCTGTTTTCTCCGTGGAAAATTCGATCCCTAGCCCAATGGCCCAGGTTGAAAAATTGTTCAAAGTATCTTGTAAGGGTCCTTGCAGGTCGGATTCGTTTGATCCTACGACAGACACCACTCCATCATCTGCAAGTTGTCTTAGGCTGCAATTTTAAGGCAATTGTCGATGTCGCTTACATAGAAGTTGTACAAAAGGGGGCTTAAACATGAGCCCTGGGGGAGGCCCATGTAAGAGACCCGACTTACTGCCGAATCTCCGTGAGAAAAGTTCAAATGTTTCTCACAAAGCAATTTATATAACATATTATTCAATAGAGGCGGCAGTCCCCGAGAGTGTAATTTGTCTGACAAAACCTCTATTGAAACAGAATCAAAGGCCCCCTTTATGTCCAAGAATACTGAAGCCATTTGTTTTTTTTCGGCGTAAGCCATTTTAATTTCTGAAGAAAGCAACGCAAGACAATCATTCGTCCCCTTGCCCCTGCGGAACCCATATTGTGTATCTGAGAGTAGGCCATTCGTTTCAACCCATCGATCAAGGCGAAACAAGATCATTTTCTCCAACAATTTCCGTATACAAGACAGCATTGCTATTGGGCGGTACGAATTGAAGTCGGACGCGGGTTTTCCGGGTTTTTGAATAGCTATAACTCGTACTTGTCTCCAATCATCTGGAACAATATTATGCTCCAGAAACCGATTGAATAAGTTCAACAAGCGATGTTTCGCCACATCAGGAAGATTTTTCAGCAAGTTGAACTTAATTCTATCCGATCCCGGAGCAGAATTGTTACATGAAAGGAGAGCAAGAGAGAATTCTACCATCGAAAACTCGGAATCAAGATCGCACCTATCTTGTGGTATATCTCGAATAATTCTTTGCACTGGAGCGGAATCAGGACAAACCTTTCGTGCAAAATTAAAAATCCATCGATGTGAATATTCCTCGCTTTCATTGGATGAAGAGCGATTTCTCATGTTTCGAGCCACTTTCCATAATTTTTTCATTGACGTTTCTCGTGACAAACCTCCCACGAAATTTCGCCAATAAGCACGCTTTTTCCCTTTGATTAAGTTTTTAAATTGATCTTCAAGGGATAAATACGTTTGAAAATTTTCAGGGGTTCCACGTTTCCGAAAAGCTTTAAATGCATTAGATTTTTCTGCATAAAGCTTGGAACATTGGCTATCCCACCATAGATTGGGAGGCCTTCGGGAAATGGTGGAACCTGGGATGGGTTTCGTTTGACCGCGAACCGCGCTGTCATAGATCAAACGAGAAAGGAATTTATACTCCTCCAATGGAGGTAAACCATCTCTGGAATTGATGGCTAGAGCAATCGCGTCCGCATATTTTTTCCAGTCAATGTGTCTTGTGAGGTCATATGCCATGTTTATAGATTCAGAAGAATTCGACCCAATGGTGATGGAAATTTTGATTGGCAAGTGATCACTACCGTTGGGGTCCTGGATTACATTCCACTTGCAATCTAACGATAGTGAATTCGAGCAAAGCTAGAGGTCAAGAGCACTTGTGTTAGCAGGAGGTTTAGGTACACGTGTTGTTTCCCCAGTGTTCAAAAGTGTCATATTGAAGCTGTTACAAAGATCATATATCAACAGTGAACGATTGTCGTCGTACTGTTCCCCCCAGGCAGTTCCGTGAGAGTTGAAGTCTCCCAAGATCAATCGTGGCTCAGGAAGGAGAGAGCACATGTCATCAAGTTGTTTGCGGCTAACCGCAGCTCTCGGAGGCCAATACAAGCTGACTATACAGAGGTCTTTGCCTCTGATGTTTGCATGACAAGCAACAGCTTCGATCCCTCCAATAGGTGGAAGGTCAATTCGAAAAAATTAGTGGCACTTATTGATCCCCAATAGTACCCCTCCGTATCTGTCATCGCGGTCCAAGCGTATAATATTAAAATCGTGGAAAGAGATATCATCTCGCGAAGAAAGCCAAGTTTCGGACAGAGCAAAAACATCACAATTGAAGTTATGAGTTAAAAATTTGAATGTATCTAATTTAGGGATAAGACTACGACAATTCCACTGTAAAACAGTGATATCTCCGACCTCTCTATCTAAATTAGACATCAAGAGAGATAATCATTGCAAGGAGGGGCCATGTTTGCATCAATTGCTGTAAAATTGTCTTGATTACTGGAAGCATTGAGAAGACAAGGGTTCTGATGGAGTCGGAAACATTAAAACACTTGAAGATTTGATCCAAAAGGTCAGACAACTTTATAAATCCCGATTGGGAAGTTGAGCTGGACGGAAAAATAGGGACAGTTGGGGTTTTTGATGTCCCCTCGAGTGCTGGGTCGTTCGAAGGTGAACTATTCCCACGGAAGCCAGGAGGAACCTGATTTTGCTTGTCCGCTGCACTCGATTTTTTAGGCAAGCTAACTGGGGGTATCACCGGGGGGACTTGTTCTTGAACTTTGGGAGTGGTCACATTTTTGCGCCGGGGATTCCCTTTGAAAATAAACGGTGTGCCCCCGCTAGCTGTGTCCGCTTCCATTTCATCAACTGGCAACGTGGAAAAGGTATTGTGTGTTGAGATTGGTTGTTGTTGTTGTTGGGCCAGTGGAGAAGCGCCCTTTAAAATTTCCGCAAAAGTGCGCTTCGAGCGTTCCTTTAAAGAGCGCTTCTGTTTCTCCCAGCGACTCTTGTAAGTTTCACAAGCTGAGAGCGCGTGTGGGGATCCTCCGCAATATGGACACTTATGCTCAGTCGCACTGCAGGATTTCCCCTCATGTTGCTCTCCGCAAGTGGCACAGCGCTCCTTGTTGGCACAATAATCTGAAGTGTGACCAACTGACTTGCATTTGTTGCAAGTCATGGGCTTTGGCACGAAGAGTCGCACAGGTAGTCTCAATTTGTCCACCATAACGTAGTCAGGGAGGGCGGCACCAGCAAAGGTGACTCGAAACGAGTCTGACGGCGTAAATTTAGTTTGGTCCCCATCATGGGAGTGTTTCCCGAGTTGGCGACAGTCCAAGATCTTTACTTCCATTGAGGGAGGCTTCTTGAACTTGCCTTTTCCTTCTTTTTTTATTTGTTCGCTCGTCAGACCCGTTTCAGTTATCACCCCCTCAATTTCTACGTTATGGGAGGGTATAAATGTTCTATATTCGAGAGTGAAGTGTTGGTCAGCAACAATCTCGTTTGCGTGTTTCCGTTCATTCACGACAACCCGCAATTTGTTCGGTCTAACCCTGCGAATTTCAGATACAGAAGAGTATCTGGCCAGATCTTTCATGATCTGAATCACGTTAAGGCTTTTTCCTTTTGGTTTTGGCCGGAGGAAAACAACCCACGGGCCAGTTCCAGGTGCATCTTCTGGATAAACTCTGACACGTGGAGCGGAAACAACAGAGGGAGAAGACGAGGACGAGGACGAGGATTGGGTTGGATCGGAAACATCAGAAGGGGGAAGCGAAATCGATGATAGGAGAGGGGGAGTGGAAGTAACAGTGGGTTCAGAAGGGAGGCTTGCTATTTTCTTAGAGGGGGGCTTGGAAGGATGAGCAGATTCGGCCCCAGAAGAATTATCATCTTTTTGAGGGACTCGTTTATGTTTTTTCCCAGATCTTAAATGGGATTCATTATCGGAGATCTCCATCTCTGGAGATCCTCCACTATCCTCCATTTTACAAAAATTTCTGTCTTATTTCTAATATATTATTGATTTTAACAATAATCTCGAGAAAAAAAAATAACAAAACAAAAATAAATTATGATAATAATATTGAACAATGAACAAATGAGTTGAATAATAATATTAATATTAAATATGTGTACCTTAATATAAAAGTTGTTCCGATACTGCGCTCTACTGCCCTAACCAGGGAGAGACAGAGGCTACGCGCTATGGATCAACACAATAGCGCAAGAATAGCTCACACGGTCACGTGATGATAATTCCCGTTAACGACAGCCACACGATGGCGATCCCGTTATGCCGATGTTCAACAGCCGCCAAGGGCTGCAAGCTGCAAGAGCGCTGCTTCCTTTGTTCCACTTCACAAAAGGTCAATTCGAAAGCGGACAGCAATGACCTTCACTCGTACACTATACCAATCGCACAATAGTAAAAGTGGCAACGCACAATAACGACACTGAACTTTACTCGTCAAGAGTTGGATAGCGAATGACGGAAGATGTTATGTGAAATTTGCTGTTCCTGTTCGTTCATCGTACTCTATTAGAACAGATCAAAAAATCACATCGCATCACTATCAAATTACGTCACAACATAGGGAAAATGGCGCTTGCGCCATTCCGATTTCAAGCTTTTACGGGGTCATTTTTTCACATTTCTGTAAATTTTCACAATTGTTTGGAAGAATTTGGTATTCTTTATCGATCTATAACAAAAAACGTAAAATGTCAATGTTGGCGCTTGCGTCACTTTGCGAGATTACGGCAGTATAATCCTGAGTTATTTTTTAAGGTTACGACGAACAATTTTTACACTGAAATATACGGGGTATCGAAGTACTTCTGTAATTTCACAAAGGCAGGTGTCATACTGTTTAACTCACCCAACTTTCTGTAGCCTCTACACGGGTCTTTACGCTGTTTTCCGGGTTCGAGTAGCCCTGAACAAAGGTGAGTTTTCGTTTAGGAGTATATTTTTTTATAGAAAGTCCATGCAGATACTTTTCATTCTCTGTAAAAATAGATAATCGATAAAGCGACAATATATCAACTTTTTTTTTAAACGAGTATGTTGGGTAAAGTCGACAAAAACAGAAAATATATATATCAAACACGAAATATATACCTTCCTGTGACTTTGCATTCCGAAAACAAAAAAAAAAAGAAAATGAAAAGCTTACTTACACTTACAAAGCGCTGGCTCTTTGTCACATAGCAAAATCACCATTAGTTGTGCCCATTTCGGTTCTCTTATGATAAATTATGCAAGCACATCAACCCTTTTAAAAGGTTTCGGAAATCCATAGTGAATAAGATACGTTAGATTTAATCAAATACAAAACTTATGGCCTTACGTTCGAAGCGATTTTATTTTGAAATTGATGTTGGTGATTGGCCTAGATGAATTCAAAACTATTTTTTTCTACTGTTGAGGACTAGTAGAATTGTTTAATGACCGTTATCAACAGTTATCAAGCCACGTTAAAATTTTCAACTTATTTTGATTGCATTCAGGTGTAATCTCCATTAAAATATTATCGTGGAGATAGATGTTCGAATTTCACCCAGTATCTACATCATGGAATGTTTACCAAATATTCCAATGAACATGAGGAGCAGTTTACATCCACATAATATGAAGATTTAGAGCAAATAAAATGTTATAAAAAAGGGTGTCACCACACTTAAAAACATATATGTGACACCTTCTTTTGAAAAAAAACCTGATGTTATTTCTTAATATCTTAATATCGTATGGGTATGGGCCACACTTCTTCAGTTTGACTCTGACAATTGCCCAATATCGGTTCTTCATCCGGTGTAAGGTCATGATTGGTGATCGGAAATTTTGAGCAGCTGATCGAGCTAAATTTTCACTCCGGATTCATGAGTTCATATCATGAATTCATCTCCATGCAGGTTGTTCCTTCTTCGTATATTCCCAACCGTGTTTGTTTTCCTGACTACATCAATTCCTCTGTACATTTCGATCTGTTCATGAAGGAGAAAATCCATGGAATTCCAGATTATCATCGATCGGGGATCGTTCCTACGATCTTCAATGCAAAGTATGGGCGTGTCAATTGTGATAATATGTACTTTACTGATGGGTCCTCTATGAATGAGTCCACAGGATTTGGAGTGTTCAACGAAATTTTTAGCACCTCCCACAGTCTTCAGAATCCTTGCTCTGTGTATATTGCTGAATTGGCAGCAATACACTGGGCGCTGGACAGCGTCGCCTCACGACCTGTTGAACACTATTACATTGTAACGGATAGTCTTAGCTCTGTCGAAGCTATCCGTTCAGTGAGGCCGGAAAAGCACTCGCTGTACTTCCTTGAGAGAATACGAGAAATTTTGAGTGCTTTAACCAGACGCTGTTATGTCATTACCTTTGTCTGGGTCCCTTCACATTGCTCAATTCCGGGTAATGAGATGGCTGATTAGCAAAGGTAGGTGCGATTGAGGGCGACATTTATCAGCGTCAAATCGCCTTCAATGAATTTTATTCTTTAGTTCGTAAAAATACCATCGTTAACTGGCAACGCAAATGGAACGAAGATGAATTGGGCCGGTGGCTCCACTCAATTATCCCTAAGGTTAGCCTCAAACCATGGTTCAAAAGTCTGGACTTGAGTCGGGACTTTATTCGCACCTTCTCCCGACTCATGTCCAATCACTGTTCGTTATATGCGCTATTCTTTCGTTTCAATCTTGCCAGTAGCAATCTCTGTGTTTGTGGCCAAGGTTACCACGACATCGAGCACGTTGTTTGGTCGTGCGAGGTGTATCTTGTTGCCAGATTGAATTTAGAAAACTCCCTTCGGACCCGAGGTAGACAGCCCAATGTACCGGTGAGAGATGTGTTGGCTCGGTTAGACCTCGATTACATGTCCCTAATATATGTTTTCCTTAAAACTATCGATCTTCGTGTGTGATTGTCCGTACACCCTTATCCTCTCCTTTTTTTTTCCTTCGCGAGCGACTGTTTCCCTTCTGACTAACTATAGAATAAGCTGAAATATATTATAATTATAAGAATTGACTATGATGAGCGTGAGTGTGAATGCGAGTGTGAACATTGTACAATATCCTTATATCCCCTCCTTTTCCAAAAGAAACTATGTCACCCTTCTAATCTCGAGTCGACCGCGAGTAATCAGTTTCCTACTTTATTAACCCTAGATTTAAGGAAACATGTTGATATATACTAATAAAAGTATAGCTAAGAGTTCGGCTCCTTTAAACCTATGTAACTGAGCCTGTAAAAATAAATGACTTATATAAAAAAATAAAAAAAAAATTGCCCAATATCTCTCGATGGAACGAACATCCGAACAATTTGGTGGATTGATAGTTTTTCAAAAGAATCAATCTTGTTCTCCTTACAGTATGCAGAAAAAAGTTCATCCACCCGCAGCGAAGAATTAAATTTCTTCCAAAAAATCATTGTCTCAATCTCAAATGAATCAAAATGAATGTCTCTGCCCAAATAGTTTCTGAGCAGAGTTCTAGTAGATGTGTAAAGAGTAGACTGGCTCCACGTATGTAGTCAAAAGCTTGATCTATACTGATCGATGGTTTATTATATTACCTGCTGCAATTGCTGGATGGTTGTTGGTTTTTGCCCCTGGAACTTAATTTTCAAAATTGACCAGAGATGCATGATCGGATTACGGCCGGGCTACTGTGCTAGCCACTTCATAACCTTGATACGCTATTCCTCGAACCACTGCGGAACAAGCTTCGTCTCGTGGGAACGTATATCTGCGTCCTATCTTTAGCTTCTGTGCAGACCCTGGTAGTTTTCGCTTCAAAATGTCCAAATAAACTTCCTTAGTCGATGAACTTAAATTCTACAACGCCGGATGTAGCATAGATCCCCACATCATGACTCTACCTGGAGAAAAAAAATCAAAGTCATGATCAATTGGTTGGAAAATCAATGTTGGAAAAGTTGCTCACCACCGCCATGCTTGACTGTAGGCCGCAAACACTCCTTTTTCAAACTTCCACCGGTTCGCCGCCATTTTCTTGTGATACCATCAGACCCATATAGCATTATTTAGTCTCGCCTGGCTGAATCACCTTCTTCTCGTTATCACTGGTCCATGAAATAGGGTCCTGGGCCCTCTTCAATCTTTTTTTTTATATTTTTTGCGGACAACCATAGTTTCTTGAATGCTACTCTGCTCTTGAGACTGGATGAACTTTTTTTGCATACTGTATACACCTTGATGACATCCTGGCTGTTATGGCAGCTTATCTAGTCAGGTTAGTACTTCACCGCATACAAATTCGCCGAACTGATTTTTAGAGCCCAGAATTTTTGTAGACTGCTCTAATCATCATTGCTCGTAGATTCCGGTCATATGTTCCACCCCTACGCCCGATCCAACGTAATGGTCTCGCGGTAACGTTTGAGTAAGGTATTTACAGTTGCTTTTGGAAATCTCAGGAATTTTACGATCTTTCCTCCTGACCACGTCGGGTTCTCTACGTGAGTGTGCAGAATTTTGTCTTGCCTTTTGCGTTCCATCGTCGATAACTTTTGAAAGCGTCCGTCAATTTTGATGAAATTTTCACTACTGAATAAACTAACAATCCGGTTCAAAACGCTGTCAATAGTTTTATGATGTGATAACTAGGGGCGCTGCAGTGAATAAAAATAAGTAACCAAACTTTAACTAAAACACACTTTGTCGGGGAATAAGAAAATTGCAATTCCATCTACCACGAATCAGACTGTAACTTTTCGAACCTCTATGCTGCTCGCAACGGTTGGTTCTCCCAACATACAAAATTACACATAACACAGCTTCTTTTCTCTCAGTCATAATACAATTTATTTCAGAACTTCATAGAGAAGAACACAACATATCCGTATAACAGAATCTGGTCAAATCGGTATTAAAGCTAAGGTCCGGCCGTTTGGGATACATACGACCAACTCTTATTTATGTAACTGCTCTAACTGTTTATAAAGCCTGTCCACGTTAAATTTCGGACACCAAGATGATGCCAGTAGAACGAAAATTCACGTAACACAACAAAACCGATTGTTTATTCCAGTAAAATAGACTTATATCTAAAACAAGGAAAGCCTACTTCGATGTTAATTACGTTGTCTGTAAAATTCACGAACTTTCTTGGGCACATCTGCCATTACAGTATCCACAGTATCCTCAGATATGCTGGCGGCGGCGTTTTTCCATCTCCTCTTGAAATCATTAATGCTATTCGCTTTCTTCTTAGTTTCGAATAGTATTTCTTAATCAGAGCCCAGTACTTTTCCACTGGGCGAAGTTCTGGACAGTTCGGTGGATTTGCTGTTTTTGGCACATACTTGACCTCATGTGCATTATACCATTCCAGGGTGGATTTTGCATAGTTACAAGAGGCTAAATTTGGCCAAAACAACACTGGAGAGTCGTGGCTTCTTATGAATGGTAGCAACCGCTTCTGGAGACATTCTTTCTCGTAGACATCTTTGTTGATAGTGCCGGTAGAGACGAAAGATTTGGATTTTCGGCAACATAGCCAGACAAACCAAGTACTTTTTGGGGAATTTAGTCTGCTTCTTGGTCCGGAAACACTCTGCTACGGCATTCCTTCGCATTGCAGTATAAAAAGCGGGACCCGGAAGCAGTTTGAAGTCTTCGAGCACATCAGTTTCATCGTCCATCATGGTACATGAACATTTTTGCGAAAACTGGGTGTAGAGCATCTTAGCACGGCTTTTTGCAGTGAAATTTTGCTTAACATCACGATTGGGCACCTTTTCCACTTTGTACGCCTTCAGTCCATGGCTCTGCTTCACTTTTTTGTACATATGATTTTGATTTTCCAACCTTTAGAGCCACATTTCTAACAGAAACGTTGGGATGTTTATCAATAATAGCAACCACCTTTCGGTCCATCTGTCGGGAGCATACTTTTTGATATGTTCCGCTTCCAACCTTCCGATCCACAGTTAAGCAGTGGTAAAACGATTTGCACACACTAAACACGGTACTCTTCGGCAGTTTTGAGATTTTTGGCGAGATCGCGTACCGACAGTGTTGGATTTTGCTGCCGTTCGCGCAAAATGCGTTTACGTACCTCCACTTGATTCGACGCCATTTTACCAAACTGAATAAGAATGGAAACATGTTGGACATCGAAATAAAGAGGAGGGTTTCATCTGTCATGTAAGTGAAATATTTCATTGATTAGTGAAATATTTCATAAACTACACTGAAAGAAAGGTGTCCGAAATTTAACGTGGACAGGCCTTATGTTCCTGTGACGTCTACAGACAAAAGCGGAAACAAGAGCACAACTTACAATCGAGCCAGGGTTGTAGCCAAAGTGATATTTTCAGACACACTTTTTGTTTTTCTTACAACAATATTTTGAGTTCCATCACACCAGTTTTGTGTCTTCGAAGAACAAATAAAAAAAATAAAATCGAGTGTTATAAAACTAATAGAAACTAGTATTTTTTTTATCGTATTTGTCGATACAAAAGAATAAGTTTATTTAATTAATATCACATTTTGTCATATTGATGGAATCATTACCATTTTTCACACCTCAGATGGAGGAATTCATAATGAAATTTAGAGAATTTTAGTGTTGTCATTAGAACTATTTCTTTCTTTATAGACCATTTGAGTGTGTTTGTATTGTGCATTCAAATTAAATAAGCGAGTCTAAGAGGTGATGAGAAAAGTGATTTGGCGTGGAATCCGTCGTCACATTCCAAAAGTGTTCGTTAGTCATCGTCTAATAAAAAAAATACTTCGTTGATACTCCTCTCACTTACATTCAATCATCATTCCCAATTCTGCTCATACGGCTCGGGCTGATCAAGCAGTTGCAAAATCGTAACAGCGCACAAATATCGCGCTTTATTAGTTCACAGGCAGTCTCCGCAAGCTCCCAGTGAGTGTCACTTGGAGGCGTGAGAAAGTTGCACAATTTCATATGATTTTCATTGCCTCTGCTTCCCGTCTCAGGTTCATCAGGCGTGTCTCTCGTCTGCCGCAGCCGCAGCATCTGCGTGATCACTATAATATTTATGGCGTCCCTGATTAAGGCCTGTTTGGTGTTAGTTTGTGCCGATTGTACACGATCCGGTGGTGCCTTTTTTTTCACTCCAATGCTGTGCAACCGCGTTCGGCCACTATATGCTCGCAAGTGATTCACATAAAACCAATTTTAATTCATTTGTTAAATTGATTAATTGGTTGTTTTAATTGTTCTCCGTGGGGATAGCGGAAAACGGTTTGAAACTGATATTTACGTTTGCGTTCGTCCGCTCGCTTCCACTTCGGCCATTGCGAGACATTGTGGGATCAGGGCCAAAAAGCGCTCAATTGAGATTTATTTCGCAACTTATCGCGAAGCATTTTTATGGTGCTACTGATTTCCGCCGCGCTATCTCCGAAAGTGATGCACTGACGGTGATTATGCTCCATATATTCACAGAATGTGTGTCCGTCCGGCGAAAAGTTACAAAATGTGAAATCTTCCACTCTCGGTGCTGTTTACATTGGAATTAAAATTTTCCACACCCTCTCGGGCCGAGCCGCCCGTGGGACACATGTTTCCATATTCAATTGAAGGCACTTGGGCTGGGAATGAGTACAGTGAGATGATATCATCCAACACTTGTGTCTGGTTCCGCCATCGAACAGCAGTCAGACAACAATTAAGGCGCTAATTAAAATTTAGATTGAACACAGTGATCTTTTGCTCCGCTGCTAATGGTCCCATGATTTGTAAATTTTTACTGGTTTCAGTTCCCAACCAAGCGCAGGCGGTTCATCAGACGTTCGGAATGGGAAGATCTTAAAATCTAGCGACTTCTATAGCGACTCGACCAATTAACGAAATCTGTCGATGATTCCACAGAAAATGTCTCCCCCTGAGTGTGAGCGTTATTTTTTGGCAGTACTTCACGATGAAACAAACACCCCAGACCGACCCTAGCCGACAGAGTACAGAGTGGGCCCGCATTGTGTTCGCGCCCCTGGGATGACGGGGCAGTAAATTCGAATTAAAAAGAAATTTTACGTAAATATTATTTTATAGCGCCTTGATTAAGGCCACTTTACGTGACGACTTTTACGAACAGTACGCGATATTTGCTGCCGATACAAGGAGGATTAATGCAGGACGATGTTGCTGGTGATTAATTACGGCCCGAAGAAGATGCGCAGTGTTGGTTTTGTTTTTTTCCTTTTTCTTAGAAAACAAACGATTTTCGAAAAATAATGACAGAGGTATAGTGGAATCCCGGTTCCTGTCTAGTCATCAAAGTTCGTCAAAATCTCCAATCTCCTCTCTTCTTCTCACAGGATTTGGAGGGCAACATAGATAATTTGTCGAATTCATGGTTGTTTTCTGTGAGTAATCTGCAAAATTGTACGAATAACGCATTGAATGACGTTTGTGATCCTTAAATGATCAATAACTGTAGAACTGTACTGTATAAAAAATTTAAATAATCAGAGATGACTCCCAGTTCACTGATTATTTTATTTTTATCCTGACTTACAATACAAAATAAGACAAATAGTTTATTAAACTAAACAAATTAATAAACAAATTATTATAGTTCACATAAATATTTTAGAACACTGTAGAGTTGGAATATCGTCAACAGCAGTGAGTAGCAGTAGCAGTGGCTGTAGTAAACGGTTGCTTCCACTCTTTACCGAGTCTGTCAAACGATTCCCGTTACTATCTTTCTTCCTCTAAGACTCTCCCGCTCTCACGAGCACATATATCGTTCTCTATGTGTAGATGTACTAGAACCAGATACTCGGTGCAGGGTTAATTATACACAAGGTAACTTCATATCGACAAGGTGTCATATTCAGTCAGGTGCAATATACTACAACCCCCCCTTAGAATAAATGAAATAGCAATTTATTATGTGTCATTTATTTATTTATTATTATTATGTAATCACACTTTCAAGGTGGAGTTATTCCGATCATTGGCAGTTTAATGTGGTGCATAGTCAGCGTACTTTGCTGGAGGTAGTCTAATACGCTTGGTTACACCTGACAACGATTGAACCGATTCCGGGTCTTTAATAGGTTCAGTTGAAGGGAAATTTGCCTCCATAGACGAATCTAGATTGTCCTGTTCTATTTCTCCGTCTTCAGGTGTTTCGTGTCGATTTCTGATTTTCTTAAGGTGAGCAGAGCTTCGTCTGTATAGCTTACCGGTATCCCTTGACTGTATGATTGAATCTGTCCCAGTCTTTCTACAAATAACAAACTCTTCGCTATTGTAGTCCGCATCGAGTTTGCTAGATTTACGCATCCTTTTAACCAACACATGATCGCCCTGTTCCAAATCACTCTCTTTTGCTCCGCGCCGTCTATCGGTATATTCTTTTCCTTTCTCCTTAACTACCGCATCTCTATCTCTAGCCTCCGCATCTTCTTGAAAAGACGAGATGACTGGTAACTTACTTTTAATGCGACGACCGAACATAAGTTCACCCGGCGATTCTCCTGTTGTAGGATGCTTGGATGAATGATAGGTCAGTAAGTACAGATATAACTCATGGCGCCAATCCTGTCCAAGTTGTTGAGCAATACGAAGACGCTTGACGATCGAACGGTTTTGTCGCTCAACCTCACCGTTCACCTCACCGATTGTGGCCAGTAAGGGATTGTGTTCATGAGTCTGACACCGTTTGCCTCACAGAATTCCTTCAATCACAATCACTGCTAAGTTGAGGAGCGTTATCAGCTTTTAGTACGAAAGGGATTCCGTATCGGCTAAACATAATTGAAAGTTCTCTTATTACATCGTACGCCGTTATCGTCTCCATTTCGCAAACCTCCATGAAACGGCTATAGTAGTCTATTACAACCATGAGGTGTTGCCCTTCCGGCAAAGGACCGAAAAAATCCAATGCAATCGTGTGCCACGGAGAACTCGGTAGTTTGCTCCGTTGTAACGGTTCTGGAGGTTCTGGAGCACTCACCAATGTACATCCTCTGCAACTTTTCACAAACTTTTCTACCTGCGCATCCATCTTAGGCCACCAAACATGAGACCGGAGATGATTCTTCATCATCGTGATCCCTGGATGTCCTTCGTGAGCGGTCAACAGCACTTTTTCCCGCAACGAACACGGTACAACAATACGGTCACCCCGTATAAGGACACCTTGTAGCTCTCATAACTCGTTTGCAATCTCGCGACAGACGATCGGCAAATTTTGAACCTCACCCTTTTCTAGCAACTCTAGAACTTCTTGAATTTCTGTGTCCTCTTTACTCGCTTTTGAAATATCCTGCCACATCAAAGTAGAAGAATTTGCGACATGTGTGACGACCTCACGAACAAAAATTTCCTCTGACGGGTCAAAGGGTGTTGCTTCCTGCACCGGTAATCGAGACAAGATGTCGGCCACGTTATTTTTCCCAGACATGAACACCACCCTGTAGTCAAAAGCCTGCAGACGCAACACCCACCTCTCTATCCGCGCGCTTGGCTTCGATCGCTGAGTAAAAAGAAAACTCAGCGCTTTACAATCTGTATAGATGTCAAACGTTTTCCCCAAGAGGTAATATTGGAAGCGCTCCACGCTCCACACAATGGCCAACGCTTCTTTCTCCGTTTGACAATAGCGGCGCTCCGTGTCAGTCAGAGATTTTGACGCAAAGCTGATAACACGATGGTTAGCAACTTCGTCAAATTGGATTAGAATACCACCTAACCCGTGTGGACTGGCATCGGTGATCAACGCTGTTTTATCTTCTACTCGATAGAACCCCAAATTCTCAATTCGACCCATGGCATCCTTAAAAGCATTGAATGATCGTACCTGTTCTTCGGTCCATTCGAACTTCACCTCCTTATGCAACAGTCTCCGCAAGGGTTCCGCGACTGTAGCTAGCATCGGCACAAACTTCGTCTGATAATTCGCAAGGCTCAAGAAGCTTCGGACTTCTGCTTCGCATTGAGGTTCTCGAAATGCTTGAATTGCTTGAACCTTACTTTTTGCAGGCATTATTCCATGTTGGGTGATTTTGTGTCCCAGAAAGTCTAACTCCGTAACACGAAACTGCTCTGCTCCCAGTTTAGTTCAATGCCTCGGACTTTCAATCGAGACAGAACCTGTAAAGCAAGACGAAAGAGCAACAACACACGTTAGGGAACCAGCTGACTAAAAATCAAACAACGTGTTTTTCTATTAAGAAATCCTGTTACCTGTTCCAGCCGCTCATCATGTTCCTTGAGATCGCTTCCTTCGACGAGCACATCGTCGAGGTACCAAAAAACCCCGTCGCAGCCACTCAGTGTCTCATCCATTGCCTTCTGAAACAGTTCTGGGGCCGTGACCAGCCCAAATGGCAGGCGCTTGAAGCGGTATAGTCCCCGTCGCGTCATGAAGGTAGTCGCGTCTCTGGAATCCTCATCTAGCTCTATCTGCAAAAATGCCTCCTTGATGTCGAGTTTGCTTCACACCCTCCACATGCCTCCTTGATGTCGACCACGCCCTAGCTTTGCCAAGTAATCATCAACTGATGGCATTGGATGATGTTCTCTCAATACCGCCTCGTTGACTCTTCGTAGATCAAGGCACAGTCGCGGTTCACCGTTCGATTTTCCGACCACCACCAGCGGCGAAACCCAGGTTGTAGGTCCCGATTTCTTCTCGATGATGTCGCGTTTCAGTAGTTCCTCAAGTTTTCTATCGACTGCTTCTTCCAGCGGTACGGGGATCCGACGCATTGGCTGATACACGGGAACTACCTGAGGGTCCATCCGAATCTTTGCATTCACACCGTTCATCTTCGAAAAGGGAATCACTTCGACGCTGTTTATATTCAGCCCAACCTTAAGCACGCCCAGCTGCTTGGCCGTCTTGTCGCCCAGCAGACATCGTTACCCTCCTTCAACGACGAAAAATTCCGCTCGAATGCGGTGATCGCCAACCGAAATAAATGCTACAAATGATCCGAGAATCACCAGCGGTACTGCGCTACCATAGGCACGCAAGATGCGCGAGCTACCTTTCGTTGAAGAGCACACCTCTACCTGTTTACCTTCTAGTTTCTGGCACATCTCTCCGCTGATAAGATTGGCATCCGCGCCAGAGTCAACCAGCATCTCAACGGAAACGCCACCAATCACACACGTAATAACATTTGATTCGTTCCCTGAATAGAAGGCGTAATACACCTTAGCATCGCTCTTATCCGGATCCTCCATTAGTACTTCAGTCGGCTTTGGAGTTTCTTCCACCGATCGGACGAATTTTCCCATATCTCTGCCTACCGATCGCTTTGACTTTCGGCACAACCGTTCGAAATGTCCGTAGCTTTTGCAATTACGACATTGTTTCCCACGAGCAGGACAAACGGGGAGGCGGTAATATGCCCTTGCCGACCGCAGTTATAGCAAGATTTGTCCACTGGTTTTGCCATGACTGGTGTAGACTTGCCTTTAACTTGGCCCTGTTGTTCGATCTTGAAAACTTTCTCGGGTTTTTGGCCAACTGCTATCTATTCTATCTGCTGGTCTACGACTTCCTGCGCAATTCCCAGGGCTTCGATCTCCGGAACGGATAAATCTTTCAGGAGGACTCTTCGGCGGGCTTCGTTGGAAATACATCCTTCAAGCACCGCGTCTGACAGGTAGATGTCACTCAGGATGACACTCATTTCGGCACCGTACTTTTCGAATCCGCACTGTGAAACCTGCTGTTTCAATCGGATCACAAAATCGGCGAACCGTTCCCCGGTCTTTTGCTTCATCAGCCTAAGCTTCCGTCTCTCGGATGTGCTCTGATGACGAGGCTCGAAAAACTCATCCAGCTTCTCGATGGCACAATCATACCATCTGGGCTCCAATGTTACCAACGGAACATGATCGTGGTCCTTGACGTTCTTAAACACGACTTGCAATGCCGGACCACCCAGGTGCAAGAGTTTCGCTCTCTTAGCAAACTGATCAATAACATCATACGCTGCGAAATAGCATTCGAGTCACTCCTTCCATGCTTTCCGGCTTCGATTTGATCGCATCGAAATGGTGGAACTGGTCGGAAATCTGAATATTTTTTTTTCCAGTGTCCAACTATTTCGATCAATCCATGCGCAAATTCATTCTTGATTCTTTTTCCAATCCATTTCAATCCATGCGCATTCTTCCAGGGAAGCCCATATGACTCCCGCCACTATTATTCTGGAGAAATCCCTAAGATTTCCGCCTCTACCGAAAATCCTCCTGATTTTCACACACTCCCTTGATCCGGAAAATCCTCCTGATTTTCGCACACTCCCTTGATCTGGAAAATCCTGCTGATTTTCGCACACTTCATCTATCTCTAGATTTCTGCCTCCCCCAGGGAAACTCTGATAGCTTCCGCCACAAATTTTTTTGGTAGAAATCTCTTTAACGGAATTATCTACTTCTCACTTTTCCTCATCTACGGAAAGAAAATTTTGATAAATTCTCTGCCATTGGAGGTGACGCTAACCATAACCTCACTTTTTCCATCGTTTTTCATTCGTTTGCCCTAACTTTCCGGCGTATATTCCGGCTATCAGCAGCCCATTTATATGCCAAACCTTTTCACTAAACTTTCCGCATCAAATCCGCGATTCTTACCATTTTTCCTTTTCCTGATTAATTTCAGATTGTGAGTTTAAAATCCTCGTCGCCAGATTGTAGTAAACAGTTGCTTCCGCTCTTGACCGAGTCTGTCAAACGAATCCCGTTACCTCTACGACTCTCCCGCTCTCACGACCACATTTTTTTTTTTTTTTTTTTTTTTTTTTTTTTTTATAGAGGTGAGGAACGCTCTTCCAGCCTTATCTGGGAAGGGATAACCCAGACGTCGAGTGGGGATCGCACCCACAAAAACCAAGCCCTCTACTCGTAGCCTCATTCCCCCCGGGACCACATCAAGGCGACTACTTCAGGGGGCGGCTGTGCTCATGCACTTCACGAGTTTTCAACGCTAACTAGCGTTGATCCTTCCCTTTTTCTCTATACATCTCATTTACGTTTCCGTTGTACTCCGCCACGCACATCCGCAGCACAGGCTTCCTTTTACCCGTCGAGACGTGTACCGATTAGGAATTGCCCTCCAACTTGACGCGCAACCCGTCACAGTCACCCTCGCGGGGTTTCTCACCTGTCGAGACGTGAACCGATTAGGAAGCGCCCTCCATCTTGACGCGCGCCCCGTCACAGCCACCCTCGCAGGATTTCTCTTCCCAACGGAGCGCCGATTAGGCAGTGCCCTCCAACATAACGCGCACTCCGTCACAGCAACTCTCGTGGGGGTACCCACCGATTTGATGATGCTCTCCTAGGCTCTCGCTCCGCCGAAACGACCCTCGCAATGTTCCTCTCTCAATCCACCCACAGGCATTGCCAGCATTTTCTTGACCCTGCTCTCCAGATTCCGCTTATCCGTCGAGACGTGTACCGATTAGGAATTGCCCTCCAGCTTGACGCGCAACCCGTCACAGTCACCCTCGCGGGGTTTCTCACCTGTCGAGACGTGAACCGATTAGGAAGCGCCCTCCAACTTGACGCGCGCCCCGTCACAGCCACCCTCGCAGGATTTCTCTCCCAACGGAGCGCCGATTAGGCAGTGCCCTCCAACATAACGCGCACTCCGTCACAACGACTCTCGTGGGGTACTACACTTTGCAACAGCCCTCGCATTTGTTCCTCTTCTATGGTCAGGGGTTATTACTACGCTGGTCGGCCCTCCACTTCCGCTGTAGCTCGGACATGATGTGTATGATTACACTGTTCACAGCGTTCCAGGTGCCCTCGTCGCGACACATTTTCTCTACTATGTTCCCGGCATGAAGGGCAGGCAGCCCCTCGCGTCTTGCGGTGAACCTGGGACACACAAATACCACGTGTTCTGGTGTTTCCTCCACATCTTCACACTCCGGACAGAGTGGCGACGTTGCGTGCCCGAACCGGTGCAAATATTGCCTGAAGCAGCCATGTCCAGACAGGAACTGTGTCAGATGAAAATTCACCTCCCCGTGCTTCCTGTTCAGCCAGGTCGATAGAACCGGTATGAGCCGATACGTCCACCTGCCTTTCTCCGCAGTGTCCCATTCCTGCTGCCACTTCAAGAGTGATTCTACTCTCGCTGTTTTCCGGATACCCCTGATTTCCTTTCGTCTGTAGCACTCTCTGTCTTCCGCCAGAGTTATGCCAATAGGGATCATGCCGGCGATAACGCAGACTGCCTCCCACGAGATCGTCCTATACGCGCTCGCAACTCTCATCGCCATGAGCCGAAACGTACGGTCCAGTTTTCTACGATTCCGGTGGGTTTCGAGAGCCGCCGACCAGGCTGGTGCTCCGTACCGCAGTATGGACGAGGATACAGCAGCCAGGAGACGCCTTTTGCTACTGCAAGGTCCTGCGTTATTCGGCATTATTCTCGCTATCGCGCTAATGGACTTCTCTGCTTTCTCGCAGACGTAGTCGACGTGGTTGTTGAAATTCAGCCGGTCGTCGATCATAACTCCCAAGTATTTCAACCTACGCTTAGAAGTTATCACGTGTTCCCCGACTGTGATTTCCGCTCGCTGCACGGCTTTGCAGTTACTCACCAACAATACTTCCGTTTTATTATGAGCAATCTGCAGTTTCGCTGCTTGCATCCAGTTCTCTACTGAGACGATGGACTCGATTGCAAGCATCTTCACCTCTTCGAGTGTCTCGCCTGCCACTGTGAGAGCGATATCATCCGCGAAGCCCACGATCTCCACGCCTTTGGGAAGCTTCAGATTCAGTACTCCGTTATACATTACGTTCCAGAGCGTTGGGCCCAGGATAGAGCCTTGTGGTACTCCGGCCGTTATATTCAACGTTGTCTGCCCCGTGCTCGTCTCGTAGACTAGGACGCGGTTCTGGAAGTAGCTTCCTAGAATTCTGCACAGGTACCCAGGAACCTTCATACGGTGTAGGGACTCGGCAATGGCTTCCCAGCTAGCGCTGTTGAAAGCATTCCTCACGTCGATCGTTACTATAGCACAATGTCGGTCGCCCCTCCGCTTTTGCTGTGACGCCTTCTCTGCCTTTTCAACCACTGTCCGGATAGCATCAACGGTGGACCTACCTTTCCGGAATCCAAACTGCATCTTTGACAGACCATGGTCACTCTCCGTACATTTCGTCAGTCTGTTGAGGATAATCCTTTCCAAGAGTTTCCCAAGAGTATCCAGCAGGCATATAGGTCTATAGGATGTTGGTACCCCCGGGGGCTTTCCTGGTTTTGGCAGCAACACTAACTTTTGGATCTTCCATTTCTTAGGAAAGTGACCATCATCCAAGCATTTCTGTAGCACTATCCTGAAAATGTCCGGGAACGCCTGAATCGCCGTTTTCAAGGCCGCGTTGGGGATTCCGTCGGGGCCGGGCGCTTTGTTTACCTGCAGTCTCTTCGCCACTGCTACCAGCTCTTCACTGGAAACTTGAGAACGTTCGGTAGCTATTTCGGCGTACGGTGTCGGTGGCCATATCGTAGGATCATGCATCGGAAATAAACCCTCCACAATGACCTTCAGCTTCTCGGGACACGATTCGACGGGCGTCACAGGTCCTCTGATCTTCGCCATCACGACTCGATACGCGTTGCCCCATGGGTTGGCATCTGCATCTCGGCACAGCTCCTTGAAACAGTTCGCTTTGCTCAGTGTAATTCCCCGTTTCAAGGCGGCTCTAGCTGCTCGGTACACCGTATTTCGTTCCTCTCTATCAGCGCTATTTCGTGCTCTCTGAACGCGTCTTCTGGCTTGAAGACAGCTAGCGCGAAGGTTGCGAAGAGAGTCGTTCCACCAGTAAGTTGGGCGTCTT
This sequence comes from Toxorhynchites rutilus septentrionalis, assembly GCF_029784135.1. Taxonomy (NCBI): domain Eukaryota; kingdom Metazoa; phylum Arthropoda; class Insecta; order Diptera; family Culicidae; genus Toxorhynchites; species Toxorhynchites rutilus. Next base: position 11,443,181 of record NC_073746.1, read on the forward strand.
CCATTTTTTGGTACAACTTTCCTCGGCATGGTAGTGTCGCATGCTCTCACCAGTAGATCTGTCAACTTTTCTGCGTTCCAATCTGAAGCTCCGCCAGCTAGACGAAGTGCTTCGACGAAAAGGTCATTGTCGAAAGCATTCGTCTTCCACTTCCGCTCACCGCTTGTTGTCCTCCGAACTAGCACGTGGTTTCGTTGACCGATTCTGTACCGGATCGCCTGGTGATCACTGTGCGTATACGACTCGCACACTTTCCACTCCGTACTCGCCAACAGCGACGGACTGCAAAAAGTAACGTCGATGATGGATTCGCGCCCATCTTTCCGGAAAGTGCTAGTGGTACCTTCGTTTAGTAACGTTACTTCCAGCTTTGCTAGAGCTTCCAGTAGACTGTACCCTCTGATGTTGGTGCATCTACTTCCCCACTCCACCGCCCACGCGTTGAAGTCGCCTCCAATGACGATCGGTGTTCTACCGATTAGTTCCTCGGTCATTGCGTCTAGCATCTGGTGGAATTGCTCAGTTGTCCATCTCGGGGGTGCGTAGCAACTACACATGAAGATTCCATTAATTTTGGCGATTACGAAACCTTCATGTGAACCTCCAACCACTTCCTGGATAGGATATCTGCCCATCACCTGTATTGCAGCAATCCCTAAGCTATCCGTCGCCCAGCTGCCATTATCACGGGGTACTCGGTACGGCTCCGCTATGATTGCAACGTCGCATTTTGTCTCTGTTGTCGACTGCCACAACAGTTGCTGAGCTGTGTTGCAATGGTTCAGATTGATCTGAATTATCTCCGTTACTGCGATTCTGCTAACGCCTTCTTATACGAGGGACACTTGAAGCTTCCTGTCGCATGGTCGCTGCCGTTCTCTGGTTTGCAGACCACGCAGTCTCACGACCACATATATCGTTCTATATGTGTAGATGTACTAGAACCAGATACTCGGTGCAGGGTTAATTATACACAAGGTAACTTCATATCGACAAGGTGTCATATTCAGTCAGGTGCAATATACTACAGTGGCCAACGAGTTTTAATTTTGTTGTCATCCAACGGACAACCGTCACCCATCGCTTTCATGTAATCGATCCAGCACACAGTGATGATACTGATGCAAAATTGCCTGTGGCTGCATTCAGTTTGTCTAGAAGAGTGTATTGGCAAAATAAGGACACACAATTCGACATATGGCAGTTTATTTTCGCGAATCCATTGGCACTTTCCAGAGCCACCAAATCTTCCACTGAAGAGCTGTTTCAATACAATTCAGGGTATCAGTTTAACACTAGAACTATCGACAGTTTTTGCATACCTTTTTCTACCTAACCGATCATTTTGACTAGTGTGATAAATATGAAAAATATAAAAATTTCACAGGATATAAACTATATTTAGAAAGAGTCATAACATTAATAGAAAATATTGAATAAAATTCAAGATAAATTTTTGTGAACAAATGATACCATCGGTCATTATGACCGGTTGGTAGTTCTAGTGTTGATGCATTCTAGAGATGCATTCTAAAGTAATATATAAAAATTGAATTTTAATAATTTGTTTACCGAGGAAGAGTTTGTGTGAATTTGGGAGGGTTGTTGGGCTTATTGATGGTTAATGACATTCCGATCGATCATTCAATTTTTACGGATATGTACCAGAAACAATGTTAGAAGTGACGTCGCTGGAGATGTAATTTTGCTAATAGGTACAGAACTCGGATAATCGGATATTCGATAAGTTACTTCAAATGACAGCCCTTGGTGTAGTCCTTTCTCTGGTTATGTCCCCAACATTACCCACCCGTCTTTTCTTCCCTCGGATAGAATGATGAAATACGGTTAGCAATGATTGGTTTTCAATGGCGTTGATATGTTCAAATACAGTCAACTCTCTCTAACTCGATATCCAAAGGGGACCATCGAGTTAGGGAGGTATCGAAATACAGAACATTTTTTCATAAATTTCTTTTTATGTCATATGACATAAGTGTCCCAATTATGGTGTGAATTTGAATTTTTGATTCATCCCCTTAAAGTCAGATAACACCATTCTCACATTAAAAAAATAGTTTTTTCCAGAATCTCCCAGAAGGTGATAGATGATCATATTTGATGAAAAAAATCATTCTACGCATATGTTCGAAATTCAATAATGACAGAGTTATAGAACTTTTTTTTGTTTCGGACTCTGTTGCCTCAAACTGGCTCTACATTGAAAAGTACGCTACGTAAGCCGATTATGTTGCTTTCATTTGAAAAATGAGAAAATTTAGCACAGGATTTTGTAGTGGAACTTCTAAATTAGTGGATTCAAAAAACTGTTTGGAAGTGGAAAACTCAAGAGTTAGTAATTTTTTTAAGGTGTAATTATTAATTTTATCCCAAAAATTCACACTAAACTTGAATGTTTCTATCAATCAAGTTAAAGTTCTCTAATCACTCTACAATTTATTCTTTGACGCCCAACTTCTACCTCTCTTAATTTCGCTGCAATATCGATTCGATATAAACAATTCATAAAAATTTAAATATAAAAAATTCAATCAAAATCTTCACAAAAGGCGATATTTTTAACCCACTGTACTTATAAAAGCCACTTAAATTTAACCTTTTACGTTGATTTTTTTCATGAAATATTTGAATTACGAAAAAATCTTTTTTTTTCAAACTGTATATAATCGAGCCCTAAATTTTATATAACCGAGTCCGACCTGAATATGGAACTTGGTTAACGAAGAAAATATTGATTAGGTATGTGATGGTTTGAACGACGGAAAAAATCCACTTGATGCGTCACGCGAAGAGGAATGTTGAAGCGTAATTTAATGTTCGAAGGTGTAATTTCGACACAATCGTCTGAACCTTCCTGAATGTTCTCCAACTCTATAGGACTACTATCTTCAGCGTTTTCCTCAGCTTTTTCAACACTTTATCAACAACAACATCAGATCACAGCAAATCACATTTTGGTCCTTTTCGCACTTATCATTAAAAGACGTTGAGCAATCGAACGGTACTGTACTGTCGACATCAGCAAGCTCACGATGCATTAATTATGCCAGTGAAATATCACCATCATCATTGAAGGAAAATTAGGCTCTCCGGAATCAATTTTGAATAGTCTCAGCTTCAAACTTATTGATCCAAGAGCGTGAACGTATTACACTTGAATCCAATACCGATATATCTGAATGGTCCTAGAGTGCATTTAAATACAGAATGAGTGTGGAATAACATCAAGGTTAGAAATGAGAAAAAATACCGTCGTATCCTCCATTTCTTGCAGTCTTCGTTTTACTAATTCATGGCGATAGCACTATTTCAGGTTCTTGTGGCAGAACTACGGAAGTAGAATCAGATGGAAAAAGATAGTAAGCTTATCGATTTGAGCTTTGGTCGGAGAGATTTTGGGTGCGCTGTTCAGTTATCAACCCTCCAGTACTCGCGTGCAGAATCATAACACGCGTATCCTCGCGCGCGGTGTCACAGACCGAAAATTGAACTTCTCTGTAATGTTGCCATTATGTATTTTTCAGGCTTTATTGGCATTTATTTGAAGGAGAGGGTATGATTGAATGAAAAAAACTCCAAAAAATATGTTTTCTTCATCTTTATTATGTTTTAGTAGTCATCTAATTCAGCCTCCTCAAAACAAAGTAAGTTTTGATACTCCAACACAGATAATGAAATTTGAATTTTTCACTGTTATAAATTAAAAGTAAGCAACTGAATATAATTCATGGAAGTATAAAGAGCTATAAAACAACATAAAAACGTATTAATCGATTGTGGTTTCATTGGAGTAGGAATCAGAACATAGCATAACTGCATGCTCGAAACAAACATATTTTTTACATTTCATGCAGTTGTTGCGTATTTTTCAGGTCTTTTATCAAGGAGAAGAATGTATAACGACCTTCTAGATAATTACCAGATGATAAAGATCCTGGAATATAAAGTTTGCATATTTTTATCTCTGTATTCTTGGTAAACTAAGAATTAATTTTTTTAGATGGGGCATGAAAAGATGATATAAAAGGATTTCTAGGAACTTCCTTTTCTTTTCCTTGTTTTCTTGTCTTTCGGGGATTTTTTTTATAATGGACAATTATAAAAAAAATCCCCGAAACTGTAACTGTTAAAAATTAGCATAAGCCACCGATTAGTTTATAGTTTACTGTTTACAATTATTCCACAAGTGAATTTCTTTTACAAGTGTGTATATGTATGACCATTATATTTAGCGAATAACTATACGAAAGTCAAACATTTATATTTTTCCTTTGAACGTATGAATCTAACGACGAATAGTTAATAAAGGGTGTGTCACATCAAATTGCATCACGGAAAAAACGCTGTAGAAATTTAATTTTAAGGAATTATTTCTTCAGCTTTCGCTTATAATCAGATAAGAGTGTATAGATCACGTTGGCCATGCTTCACTGTCAATTTTTCGTAAATTTGGAAAAATGTCGTCGAATGAAAAAGAGCGTCGTGAATTAATCCTGTGCACTCATTTCGAGAATCCGGAGTTGTCACATCGGGACATCGGTAAGATGCTGCGAATCGTCCAATCCACGGTCAGCAGAGTACTAAAACGATACTTCGAGAACCTAACCATCGACCGGAAGGTGAAGAACGGCAAAAATGGATGCTCTGTCAGTGAAAAAGATCACAAGCGCGTAGTTAAGCAGTTCAGAAGTGATCCGAGAAGTTCGGTCCGGGATGTCGCCAATAAGCTGAATTTATCAAGTTCATTCGTCCAGCGGACCAAGCAGCGGGAGGGCCTGCGTACATACAAGGTTCAGAAGGCTCCTAACCGCGCAAAAGGCAAAACATGGTGGGGAAGACGCGAGCCCGGAAGCTGTACACCGAAATGCTGACGAAGCCGCATTGCCTGGTAATGGACGTCGAAATCTACGTCAAAGCGGACTTTCGTCAGCTGCCGGGCCTGTTGTTCTTCTCCGCAGAGGACAAATTCAGCGTTCCGGAGGAGATTCGCAAGCAGAAACTATCCAAGTTTGCCAAAAAGTACATGGTGTGGCAAGCAATCTGCTCTTGCGAAAAGCGGAGCGCCCCCTTCGTGATGACCGGCACGGTAAACGGGCAGGTTTACCTTAAGGAGTGCCTACAGAAGCGCTTACTACCACTATTGAAGCAGCACGAGGGCCCGACCATCTTCTGGCCGGATCTCGCTTCGTGCCACTATTCAAAGGACGTGTTGGAGTGGTACGAAGCCAACGGGGTCACCTTCGTGCCAAAGGAAATGAACCCGCCCAACGCGCCGGAGCTTCGCCCAATAGAGAAATATTGGGCGATTATGAAGCAGGCCCTCCGGAAGAACCCAAAAGTTGTCAAATCGGACTTCAGGAGAAAATGGATTTCTGTTCAAAAAAAACTACAACCTGACGTTGTACAGAACCTTATGGACGGGGTAAAGAGGAAGGTGCGAGCATACGGGCTTGGGCTCGAAGTATGAATAAAAAGAAAATGCCAAAAGTTGTTTAATAGTTTTTATTTTACTGTCTAAATTTCTACTGGGCGAATTTCTACAGCGTTTTTTCCGTGATGCAATTTGATGTGACACACCCTTTATATGGATCCGTTCAATCCAGTTACAAAAGGGACTGAAATCAAATAAGAATAGTCCGGTAATGATCTTATGCATTATATGCAACAAATATTCCACGCCACTAACATTAATTCATACATTTCATTTAACAATATTCTAGAATATGGAAAAAAGCACTTGTCCAAAAAAGTTACTCCTATACTCGCATCGGTGTGTCAGACCGAAAGTGTTAAAAAAGTGGCACACGTTCCCTTTGTACCAACACATGCGATATGCTAAACGATGACGAACGTCGAATAAAGAAGCTAGAGAGAATCGCAAAGTCGTAGTGTTGATATTTTCTGAAAAATGAACCAATTATTGATTTCTCGGTCTGACAGACCAATACGCGAGTATAGGAGTGTTAACGAACATGTCTACCTTTGAAGAGAAAGAGATATAAGTATGATACATTACCCATTACACATAATTCCCGAATAAATACCATTCTATTTCCTTTGGACATTTTTTGTCAAGTTGCATAATTCATTTCTCAAGAAGCATTGAGGTCATACAGGCCTTGGTGTTGCTCCTCTATATCACTGGATAGATTTTTTCTTTTTGAAACATCGTGGGCTTTTTACTCTTTCCATTGATCAGCAATGGTAGTTTATCGCTTCCGTCCATGTTGGTTGTGCTTTGAAGTTAAGAATTCTCAGTTCCAAAATTCGCAAGCCTTCTCCCGAAGAATAGAACCTGAGAGGTAAATTATTCTCTCTGACTTGATAGACAAAAAATCCATTGACCGCTTCAGCTTTTCGTTCCCGACCAACCTTATATGCTTTTTGTCTAAATTCAATTTTCGATTCCGACGCCATTTTTCTTTTGTTTTAATCAGTGATGGTAAAAAATCACATTCAACGATCAATGAATAAGTATATCCCTCTAGTCGGATGTTTTTAAATCACCCCCAGCAGGCGATGCTCTTTTATTCTTCATATGTACACAGAGAGAATACTTGGAACGGTGAGCTACCAAGATCTCAAAAAAGCAATATGAAAGCGGAATCCCCACTGTAAGCACTCTCGGAGCATTACTTCTACTACTCAAGGTTTGTCGTGAGTGCAAGCCACAAACGATTAATCCCATCCCATAGAGCAAATGATGAGTTCTGGATCGGAAAGTGGAACAAGAGACGATCAACTGAAATCTTACGATACTCGTCGAGGGATTTTTAATTCTCTATTGCACTGACCGCAGTGAGTGGCTGACTCAGTCTCGTGTCGATTTTATTATGTTTTCATCTCCCGCCCGATAAACAGCAGACTGGAAATGGATGCAATTGATTAATTTTAATACCAGCAGATTTGGGCGAATCTCATCCCGCCCAAAATCGTTTTTAAGATTCCAATAACTCTAAACATTCACATTTCTCTTCAAATATTTTTTCTAATAATAATTCAATTAGTGATTTCACGAAACACTTTTCGAATTCAATGGAATTTAAGACCCGTGTTTATTTTGTAGATAAAGCGGATCACATAAAGTCTGCTTCATTTAATATTGGAACAAATTCTTTTGCTCATTGTGGCGCTCCTAGTGGACGGATTTGGAAACTTTTTTCACCCACGTGTCGGGAAATTCATTACCTTTCACCATGTATTTATGTCATAACACCAAACGATAGCATTTTGTAAACAATCGCCATGGAAGCCGAACGGAGAGATAAAATTGTGCACAGTTTTCTTGAAAATCCATTGTTGTCGGCATCTAAGCTAGCTAAACAGCTTAAAATGCCCAGAAATACCGTATGGCGTGTTATCAAGCAGTACAAGGAAACATTGACGAGGGCTCGGAAGCCGCATTCGAAGCGTCGGAGTGGAACTGTCGACCGGAAACTGCGTGGGAAAGTCATCAAGGCCGTCAAGAGGAATCCCAATCTTTCAGACCGCGATTTGGCCAATAAGTTCCAGGCCGTCACAGTACGGTGCGACGAATTCGTCTCCGGGAAGGAATAAGGTCATTCCGAGCCAGCAAACAGCCAAATCGGACGCTGAAGCAGAACATTGTGGCCAGAATCCGTGCTCGAAAGCTGTACGACCAAGTGCTGACCAAGTTCGACGGATGTATTCTGATGGACGATGAGACCTACGTGAAGGCGGACTTTGGGCAAATCCCAGGTCAAAAATTTTATTTGGCGACGGCTCGGGGGGATGTACCTGCAAAATTTAAGTTCGTGTTTGCGGATAAATTCGCCCGCAAGTACATGATTTGGCAGGGGATATGCAGTTGTGGACAGAAAACCAAAGTCTTTCTCACTGACAAGACAATGACATCAGAAGCCTACAAAAAAGAGTGCCTACAGAAACGGATTCTGCCGTTTATTCGTGCCCACGACCGTCCAGTAATGTTTTGGCCGGACCTCGCAAGCTGCCATTACAGCAAAACGGTTATGGAATGGTCTGCAACGAACGGGGTCAGCGTAATACCGAAGGACCTCAACCCCCCAAACTGCCCCCAGTTCCGGCCGATAGAGAAATACTGGGCAATCACGAAGCGGAGGCTTAAGGCAAAGGGAAAACTTGTTAGGAACATGACTCAAATGAAGAACTGGTGGAATCAAATCGCCAAAACGGTGGACGAAAAGGGTGTGCGCCGCCTAATGTGCCGTATTACGGGAAAAGTACGAGAATTTATTCGAAACAGCAATGAATATTTTTTTTTAATTTTTTTTATGAAAGAGTAAAGAAAATGCTACATTTGTATGAAAAACAAATTATGAATTCGTTAATAAATTACTGAACTACACGCAATTGTTTGTGTTCTAATATTAAATGAAGCAGACTTTATTTGATTAATTCAATTCTGTGTGGTTACGTTTTTCGTTGCAAATAAATGTAATGAATTAGTATGGACATATGTTATTCATATATCGTGGACTTCCGACATATGTGGCAGTAGATTTATTGAACGACCAATGTTTTTTCTCATATCCCTTCAAACTTGTTGCATCTCTTGAGTGTACATACTGCTTTGTCCGCAGATTTGTTTGGTTGAATCTGGTTAATTTCAGGTATTCAATCTTCATATTGTCGAATAAATACTGTTGGAACAATCGGTATCGCAGAAAATGATTATCAACATCCTACCTAATCATCGAACGGTATGCGAAGATTTTAAGTGAACTGACGGCATTGGAATATAGGCTTTGTGAGGACCACATAATTATTATCAGAGCGAATAAACGTCCGACTGGAAGTCATGAACATCAATTTAATGTTCCCAAGATAAATTTATCCTTTGAAGGTCGTTAACCTTCCTAAAGATGATCAGATGTAATATGTTCCAATGTCGTCTGGAATAACCGAACCAACACCTTATGTTCGTGATGTTGTTTTTGCTATTGTTCTGATGTTTCATAACACGGCACTTGATATTGATTATTCGCCGAAAATGGATAAAAAATATCCTTGAGGTTAGCCTACGGTATGGTGAGCCAGTCTCAGGATAAGAAAACATTTTAAAATAAAGCTTAATTTTTTTGAATGCATCAGTTGTAAAAACAAAGCATCTTAAACTTTCAAAGCTTTGTGATAGCAGATAATCATTACCCATTTGAGGCGTACGAGTATTCCCCCCACAAATTGTGGATAGTCTATCTGCACACAAATTATGTAGAGTTCCACAGTCCTAAAATTTAATGAGTAAATATTTACGTGCTTACACAAAAAACACATGTTGACATATTTGCGCTAATTTATGTTTTTGATTAATTCAAGGTAATTAAGGTCTTTTCTAGCCACAAGTTTACTCGGGCCCGAAAGGAGTGTTCTGTATTTGTGCTGGCGGAAAAATATATCTCGCAAGACCTCGTGTTCGAAATCGTAAAAGCTAATAGCTAATAACGCATTTACATTAACTCATTAAATTAGTGATTTGAGGGGGATTATTGTTTGTAGTCTCTTGTAGATGAATTTAAACTCCACCTGAGAAATCCTCTGTGGAACATTAAACATTAATGTCGTCCTATCTGCTGTAGCGCATTTTTTCCTCACATATTTTCATCGAAGTAAACGCGCTCGGAGAGGAAAATTGAACTCCCGGACGAGAGAGCGAGAATCGTAAAGCGTACGTCATAGAGATACTCATTCCCATGTAGCAAATTCTTGTTAGGAGTTGTAAACAGAACGAGGAAGGAGAGTAACTCAATTATTCGAACTAGTTTCAGTCTAGAAATGCTTTGGTCAACTCAGAGTTACCAAGAGCAAATCATTTGGTTATGATGGGAGAGGATTAATAGTTAGTCGCAGTTTGCACGATTACGATCTGTGCAGTTTGCGATTAATCGTAAATCTCATCATGCTCCCTTGTTTTCCATCCTTGGTTTTAATAGTGTTGATACCGTACTTTGTGCAATACTGAATTATTTTACAACTTCAGACGCCTTCCGCCCATACTTTTCGACCTGCTTAGTTAGCGTTTTAATCGTTCACTTGAAAGTTTTTTTGTGGTTTTCCATACTTGAAAACAAATACCTTGACGACACGAACACTTCGTCTTCACTTTCAAGAGCAATTGAAATAACAGTTAGAAACGCACAAAACAAGTACGCGAAAATCAATCTAGTTACGGAGGTGAAAATCCATGGAAAAATGAAACAAAACCCATCGAGTAAGGGAGGTATCGAGTTATGGAGAGAAGAATGCTTGTAAAATCAAAGGTGCCATGAAATTTATCGAGTTGGGGAAAATATCGAGTTACAGAACATCGAGTAAGGGAGAGTTGACTGTAGTACCTCGTCACTATGTTAGTTGCTTGTTTTGATAGGTACAGTTTGAGAAGTCCAGAGTAAACCAATCAGAACGAGGGGTTTTCGTTTGGAGATCGCTTGAGATTTTCCAGTTTTCAATGGTTTGTTTTTGCACATTTCTAACTTCCGTAATATAATATTGATGATTTATCAGTTACAGCAGCCATCCTCAAACTGCGACCCCGCGGCTCTTCTAGTTGGACTCTTTCAGTAATGGTGCCAAATCAGAGCAACACTTTTTTATTCAAAAAATAGGAAATGCAGCGTTCGTTCTACGGACTATATGGTAAGAGAAAATATTGCAATTTAAGCCCTGTCCGTTTTCAATTTACAGCGAATAAAGAAACTATTCACGACTTCATAGCATTCACGATTCATCAGCCATCCAGCTAGCGACCAGACGGGAACTAGGTTTTCCAAATTGGCCTATTTCAAGGCTAGAGGCGAATGTACTGAGCACTGAAATTTCTTGGGTTAATTGTATGAAAATGGTGGAGATAAGGTTGAGTTCACGAAATCCGTATAAAAATGCCTCAGAACTGATTCAATGGATAGTGGATATGCTGCAACGGTGGCCATAGCGTATGAGTTCTGCTTCGCGGTTAAAAATATCGCGGATCTTTTCGGAAAGCAGTTGCCAAATTTATTTGATTTGGCTGGCGGTAAAATCACAATAGGAGAGGCTTACGATTCAATGTTTCGCTCGTTTTCAAACTGTTACTGTTACTCTGGTTGCTCCTTTTGGTCGTTTGAAAAAAACATGCTCCTCCGTAAGAGCTGTCCACGTCAAATACAAATTCATGCTTATTCCAAAGCCCCCAAACATTGTTTCGATTTATTGAACAGCTCGAACATTCAGCGTCTCTGAAGGATGACACGCGCTGTCTGTGCATCATCAGCAGCAGCGAAGAACCGTTTGCACATCACCTTCTTACCCGTCCATGTTGGCAGGACAGGAATGAAGAATGAGAGAATGTAAAATTCACTCCGGTTACTTCGGTTTACTCCGCCCATCAGATATGCATTTTTGGTTTCTTCACTTTCATAAACCTATCGTAGAAACTTTCTCCCCGAATCGAAGTGAGAGTGCGGTGAGAGAATAAATTTGCATGCTGTTTATGTCGAAGTGTGGGTACGCTATGCAGTACCCCATTACGCGAATCATAACAAGTCATAACTTTTTCATGAAATGCCTGAGCACATTTTGTATTTGTTCACTTATAAGTGAGAATTATACATATGCTCCGTATCATAAAGTAAATTTTTATTTGCATACAATGCATTCTATCAAAAAATTCCATTACTTGACCAACCAGTAAAAATGCATATATTGAACGGTATATTTTTTACAGCATATCATTTGAATGTAGAAATAAAACACCCTTCTTACAAAAAATACATGTTTTTGAGCTCTGTTTTCTTTTTTTTTTTTTGAGTTCGGTGTGTTCAATTGACTCTAACTTGAAAAGTACGCTAGATATTTATGTTACTTCCGTTTTAAAAATGAGAAAATTTGGTACATGATACAGTTGTGGAAAATCTAAATTAAAAGTTAGTTGTTTCTAAAGTGTTATGATTTTTTTCACAAAAAAATGCATCATAAACTTGATTATTCCAATCGGCCGAATTAAAGCTCCCTACCGCGCTAAAATTCGTTCTGAGAGCAGCGAACAGTCGTCGGGTGCGGATGTGTTTTTTCTTTGCACCGCTTTGTTTTCTTCATAGTTTAAGGTGCTGCCTAGGGTGTCAATGAAAATGGTCATGTTCAAAAATGTTCACCACCTCGAAAAGACACCCTATGCCAAATATCAGCTCAATCGGACGTAAGGGAGAGTGGCGCAAAGCGGTCAAAGTTTGAGTTTTTTGAAAATCGAAAAATCACCCAAGGAAGGAGTAAAGGAAAACGGGGTTTTCGAAAAAAAAATTTTGATGCCAAATGTCACAAAAAACCCGAGATGTCATAGCTGCTGAGCAGGGGATTGACGAAAAGACGGTCAGAAAAACCATCAACGGTTTAATGGCGCAGTTTTCAGGTAAAATTATTATTAAAAATATAAAATTGATTACTTTTTTTTTAATGTTCAATGGCCTTAACTGATTTTGGGAGAGTTTCCAAAAGTGCGCAAAGGAGGAAAGAGCGGTGCTGGTGGCAGCGAGTTGTATATATATATTCAAATGGATATACAGGGTTTTCCATTTCGGGCTTCCGAAAGTATACAGCCCTGCGCTGACAACCGTTTGACATAGCTGTCAACCAAAGCGTCATATCGTTAGTTGAATGTCTGCCATTTTACAATATGGATCGTTTTAGCATCGCACAACGTGTCATTTTGTTAAATTATACTATAAAAATGATGAAAAACCGGCAAATGTTTTTCGAGCATTACGGACGGATTTTGGTCGTCATGGACGGCCTACAGAGCACACAATCGCTAATGTAGTGCGTAAATTCGAACAAACTGGATCCGTAGCGGATATTGTGAAACCTGTGCATCATCGTAATGTGCGTTCGGCCGAAAATATTGCTGCTGTTGCTGCCAGTATGGAGGATGACCCGAATGTTTCGATCCCACGGCGTGCTCAGCAATTGGGCTTGTCAAACACATCATTGTGGCGAATTTTGCACTTGGACTTGCATATGGGGCTCAGAAAATCCACACGTGATTGTTGAGAGGCCATTGCATCCGCCAAAAGTCACTGTTTGGTGCGCATTATGGTCTGGTGGAGTCATCGGGCCGTATTTCTTTGAAAATGAGGACGGCGAGACGGTAACTGTGAATGATGAGCGCTATGGCCGCATGTTAACCGTTTTTTTTTTGCCACTAATTGAAGATATGGATACGGATGACATGTGGTTTCAGCAGGACGGCGCCACGTGCCACACAACACGAACGAACATGGCCATATTGTGAACGAAATTTGAGGGACGCATAATTTCGCGTTTAGGTGATGCCAATTGGCCGTCCAGATGATGCGATTTGAACTCACTAGACTTTTTTTTGTGGGGTTATGCGAAAGACCGTGTCTATGCCAACTCTCCGCAAACTCTTGAACATTTGAAAGACAACATTCGTGAAGTTATGACCGAGATACCGCCCCATACGTGCCGAAAAGTCATCGAAAATTACCTGTTCCGGATCAAGGTGTGCGAGGAAGCCCTAGGTGGACATTTGAATAATGTTGTATTTCACACATAATGGCATAAACCAAACTTTAATTTGAAATAAAAGTTTCATCGAAATTCGAATTCTAAGTGTGTTTTATTTCAATTTACTTTCGGAATTTAAAGTTGGAAAACCCTGTATTATTTTGCATTACATTTCTCGCCTGAGGAAAATCGGGTTCTGGAGAATTTGACTCACTGGTGAGTAGGGTAGATAATTTTATTTCGAATTTAAACATAGAACGTGTTGAGAAATTTCGATTTTCAATTACGTAGCGTATGACAACACCAAAAAGAAGATTTATTTTGTGTTCAACAGAAATCCAATTGTGAGCACTCAATTCTGTTGGAAAAATGAGTTATCAATTATATTTTTTTAAATGTTAACTCGTTTATTTGTACAGCATCAGTCCATCAATATGATGTCGTAGCAAGATTTTTTGCTCTCGTTTTTTTATCTTTAAACCATTACTGGGACAGAATCGATAGCAACATATATAATATCAAAAGAAATATTCAAATCGCTTTCCAGTTCTTCTTGGAATATCAGTTTCACAGTGATTAGAATGAAGTATTTTTATTTAAATTGTTTTAGTGTTGAAAGAGCAATAATTGATGTTACCAATAGCACATTATTACTTATCGAGACTTTTCAAAAGTCTTCAAAACTCCCCTGAATCAATGATCCTTCCAAATTGAAAAATAACCTAAAAAGCTTGTTTCTGTTTCAGAATGATACACCCAAAAACAATGATTATCAGACGTGGAAGACTCGTCGGAATCAAAGGGGAATCAGCCTCCCACTTCCAACTACAGGTGCAGAAGTTCAATCTCCTATTCCGAGAGTCATCACACCATGTAGATCAAAACCAAATAAGAATCTGCGGGTTTTCTGAGTTTGTCTTTTCAGAAGTAAAGGGTGTGTCACATCAAATTGCATCACGGAAAAAACGCTGTAGAAATTTAATTTTTAGGAATTATATCTTCAGCTTTCGCTTATAATCAGATAAGAGTGTATAGATCACGTTGGCTATGCTTCACTGTCAATTTTTCGTAAATTTGGAAAAATGTCATCGAACGAAAAAGAGCGTCGTGAATTAATCCTGCGCACTCATTCCGAGAATCCGGAGTTGTCACATCGGGACATCGATAAGATGCTGGAAATCGTCCAATCCACGGTCAGCAGAGTACTGAAACGATACTTCGAGAACCTAACCATCGACCGGAAGGTGAAGAACGGCAAAAATGGATGCTCCGTCAGTGAAAAAGATCACAAGCGCGTAGTTAAGCAGTTTAGACGTGATCCGAGAAGTTCGGTCCGGGATGTCGCCAATAAGCTGAATTTGTCAAGTTCATTCGTCCAGCGGACCAAGCAGCGGGAGGGCCGGCGTACATACAAGGTTCAGAAGGCTCCTAACCGCGACGAAAGGCAAAACATGGTGGGGAAGACGCGAGCCCGGAAGCTGTACACCGAAATGCTGACGAAGCCGCATTGCCTGGTAATGGACGATTTTTTTCTTCTTCTGTTTATGATTTATGTTAATGTTTATGTTCTGATAAAAGTATTTTTGTGATGACACTCACAAAAATAGGTTGAATTATTTATGGCTGTCAATCAATACAATACAGAATAGTCTGATCGGATGGTTTTTAGTGTCAAGATGTGCAATTTACAAGAACGTGTATTTTTAGTGAAATCGTATTACTCGAGCAACCGAAGCCTTAATGAGACTTTGTCCTCTTATGGTAAGAATTTCAACATTTCATTTTTTTCTCGTCGTCGATTACTTCCTTTGGGGGTACGTGGAGGCCCATTGCTATGTTAACACTTTGCGGACCGCTCACGAGATTTCTCGTGTTTCGCGTTCCTTCTTTACGGACTTGTGTGAAATTAGCGGATTAATGTTTTTGTTGCGTGCAAGTTTCTGTTCAATGTCTTGCTGGATTTAATGAATAATGAATTATTTCAATTGAAATAAATTGATTGTTTATCAAGCAATAACCTTCAAAATCATGCACATTAGACAGAGAATTGAATCATTCATTTTCCACATTATTAATTTTTTTCTTGATCGTGACGGATAAAAGTTATAGACTGAAACGTGAGCATGGGTCAATATAGGAAAATTTACAGAATTTGGAAAATCAAAAAAAGTTGTTCGAATAGAGTTATCGAAGTTATTCGATAGAGAAATATTTCTTCCAGCCACAATTTTATTAATCGATAAAGGGAATGAGAAAAGTTATAAGCCAAGTTGTATGGGAGAAATTAATTATGTTAAGGAAAATTGAAAAAAAGTTATTCGAAAGGACCCAAAACACATTCTCGAGATAGTGCTCATTCGATATAGAATATTTTCATCTATCTTTAGCAAAATTTCCATTGGTCGGAAAAGGGTCTAAGAAAATGTTATAGCCCAAAACCTATACAACATGTATGGGGGAAATTAATTAATTTAAAGAAAATTTAAAAAAGTTATTTCAAAGGACCCAAAACACATTTTTGAGATAATACTCATTGGATAGAGAATACTTTTATCCATCTTCAGCCAAATTTTCGTTGGCCGGAAAAGAGTCTGAGAAAAGGTATGGGCCAAAATGAATACAAGTTGTAGGAGGGAAATTAATAAATTTATCGAAAATGGAAATAGAACTTTTTCACATTCGGAAAAAAAATGAAGAAACGGAGTGCAAAGTCGAAATTTTTAAGCTATTTTTGAAATGATTGAAATTCGTGAAATATCAACGCATGAAGATGGGAAATCAAGCATGCATGATTTACATGGATTTACACGGAAAAATTTGTATTTCGATGTATGTAGAAATCGATTTCTTTCTATTTTTTCAATGATAGCAAATCCAATTAACGTTATCAACTATCTTTCATTTGATTTATATAACGTTGTTAAGGACCATTCAGTACTGGGATAATATTGTATGAACGAAAAATTTCGAATTCGCATTTGACACTAAATAGTTCAATAAATAATCATCGAAAGACAGTTTTGAAAACTCTAATAAATTCTATACAACCAAGATTTATTTACGCAGAGGATAGAATTTTGTTATAAATTGTCGTGGTACACCATAGTAGATGTACTTTGAGTATTTTCTCAAAATTTCATTTCCAAGCCTATTGAGAATGGGGAAAACTCAGTTTTTCGCTATAGCTCTTATAGTGAACCATACAGGAGAATTATCTTATTATTATCTGAAAAAAATCACACATATATATAAAAGGCGTAGGAACACATTTAAATACGAATGAAAGAAGAACTGAATCTCTAAATATTAAAAAAAAATTCAATATTTCAAGATTTTTTTAGTACTTCAATTTTTTAGATTATAAAAAAAAGGTAAGGTACGTTTTCCACCATAGATCTTATGGATAGGGATTCGAAAAATAGTCAAAATTTCTATACAATAGAAATTTTTACTTCCTTTTTTCTTTTTACTTACTTATCCAGCCAGACCTTTTCTCCAGTACAACTCGTGAACGTCAATAATTATTTTGACGTAGGACTACGTCTTTCATTTCTATACCGGGGTGTAAAATCAAAGTTTCGAAAACGAAAGCGTTACGCCGGAGACCGAGATTTTGAGTGTTAATAGCTCTTAAACAACTGAACGAAATGGTATGATAAACACTTCATTCGAAAGATAAAATGTCTACGCGTTCTATACTTGTTACTTTCTGATCCAAAAACTTGTTTCAATAGTCTTAAATTTGCTTTCAAAACAGGCTATTGAAATCACCAATCGGTATATAAGCGAGCGCCGCTTGGAAATCCACTCAGTTCTAATTGAACAGCGATTGGAGCATGTTGTCGCTGTTGTGGTGACGCTCTTCATTTATCATGAAAGCGCGGATGAACGGTGTCACCAAGAGCCTGTTTGTGCATCTTAGGCCAGAAGGGAATCCATCAGGAGGAGAGTGAAGCCACAAACGGTTCCCCGGGAAGATCTCGAAGCAGCCGCTACACACACACACACACACATAAACGCGCGGAATTCTTTCCGTTTGGATGCCATTCAGCATCGAGAAAGATCCGGAAAATAATCTGCCAGTTCCTCTGGGAATTTTAAAATACATTCATGTGAAAGAGTTTATTTGAATGTTTTCTATCCATGTAACACTGTGACCAAATACATTTGGTTTTGTGATTTTTCTATCAATCGCAATTAACAGGATAACTTCTGAAGATTATTCTTCTCCATCAGTAGGATATTTCCGTATCCAATATTGTATGCGCCCGCAATCGATTATTGCTCAGTCGCCGAAAGTTCCGAGCTCAGAGAGTTCATTCCCCTCTAGTTTGCCTTCCAAATTGCCATCGTAAACCACGCCTTCTCTCGATTCAATCACGCACAAAAAGTACGATATTCTGGTGGTGAGACGCATTCATTTCTCGTGAGGACATCGACAAGACAACATCGTTGCTGAGGGTGCTGGACGGCGAAGGATCGAGATCTGCCCTGAAACGCAAGCAGTTTGTTTGAAACTGTGAGGAGCACAGAGAAGCCGATCCTTCAGGAGAAGAGAAGGTGACCATCGAAGCAGCCGCTACACACACACATATACGCACGGAATTCTTTCCGTTTGGATGCCATTCAGCATCGAGAAAGATCCGGAAAATAATCTGCCAGTTCCTCTAGGAATTTAAAATTACATTCATGTGAAAGAGTTTATTTGAATGTTTTCCATCCATGTAACACTGTGACCAAATATGTTTCAATCAAGTGCTATCAACAGATGGTTATCGAGTTAGCATTAACCACTGGTGGGCTTCCAGTATCGAGGAAAATGTGGAAATATCTAATCGTTACTGGAAATAATCTGCCAGTTCCTCTGGGAATTTAAAATTACATTCATGTGGAAGAGTTTATTTTAATGTTTTCTATCCATGTAACACTGTGGCCAAATACATTTGGTTTTGTGATTTTTCAATCAATCGCAATTAACAGGATAGCTTCTGAAGATTATTCTTCCCCATCAGTAGGATATTTCCGTATCCAATATTGGATGCATAAAACCTTGTGCCTCCAACGTAACGCTCTCGTTTTCGAAGTTCTCCTAATATTCATTCATTCAGAATGAATTCAGATTCAACTTCAAACAAATGATCTCTAAATCAACGATAGTCCTACGTCACCCTTGCGGTTATACCATAGATATAACCCACTTCCTGTTTTTTTTTGTTAACTTTTCTCATACCCTTTTCGGACTAATGAAAATTTGGCTAAAGATAAATAAAAATGTTCTTTATCGAATGAGTACTATCTAGAGAATGTGTTTTCGGTCCTTTAAAAAAACTTTTTTCAATTTTCTTTAAAATAATTAATTTCTCGCATACAATTTATTTTTTATGAATTCGTTTATTTTTACAGACTCAGTTACATAAGTTTTTAAGAGCTGAATTCTTAACTACATTTTTATAACTATATATGAACAATTTCCTAATTCTATGGTTAGTAAGATAGAAAATCGATTACTCGCGGTTGACTCCCTCCCATACAACTTGGTCTATAACTTTTCTCAGACCATTTTCCGATTAATCACATTGTGGCTGGAAGATAGGTGAAATATTTATCTATCGAATGATTCGATAACTCTTATCGGACAACTTTTTTTTTGATTTTCAAAATTCTGTATATTTTCCTATATTAACCCATGCTCACGTTTCAGTCTATAACATTTCTCCATCACGATCAAGTAGAAAATGAATTATGCGGAAAGATGAATGATTCAATTCTCTATCTAATGAGCATGTTTTTGAAGGTTGTTACTTGATAAACAATCAATTTATTTCAACTGAATTAATTCATTATTCATTAAATCCAACAAGACGTTGAACAGAACCTTGCACGCAACAAAAACTTTTATCCGCTGAACTTTCATCCGCTAACTTCACACATATAGGCGAATGAACTGCAAAGTTTAAAGCCTCCTAAAAACTTGCAAGTAAGTCCCAGGCGTATGTCTGTGACATATTTCTTCCCGGTCCTTAACACTCCTATACTCGCGCATTGGTCTGTCAGACCGAGAAATCAATAATTCGTTCATTTCTCAGAAAATATCAACACTACGACTTTGCGATTCTCTCTAGCTTCGTTATTCGTCGTTCGTCATCGTTTAGCGTATCGCATGTGTTAGTACAAAGGGGACGTGTGTCACTTTTTTAACACTTTTGGTCTGACACACCGACGCGAGTATAGGAGTAACTTTTTTGGACAATTGCCTTTTTTTATAGTCTAGACAGGAGTCTCAGTCGGACAGTCGTCGAGTGCACACGCTTTCTCGTTTGCTCCGTTCATAGTATAAAGGTAATATTATATTATCAGGCACGTAGCGTAACCGGCACGGCACGTTCCATGCAAGACAAATATTATTGCGTGTGTTTCAAATGTGCATGCATATATATAGCGGAACGGCTCCGGGCATACACAGCACACTTCAGACAAATGCATGAAGGAATTCTCGAAAAGAATATTTTGCCGGTGCCGGGCACAAACTACATGGGCGAGTAGCACCATACATACAAACCCAACGTCGAAGTTCGTGGTGTGGGTGCGTTCGTCGCTCTTCGGTACGACATCGGTTCAATCACCAGTAGCATTTCTCCGCTCCGTCTGCGCTGCCGGTCCGTACAGAGAAGTTGCTATGCCTGATGATATGAATACATCATGTATTTGTCTGCCGGTGTCGGTACGTGTCGTTTACGCTACGTGCCTGATAATATAAAACGGCCTTAACTTGTTTCGTTACGACACGATCGAACGCATTTCGGTATTATTTACTTTCTCAACTGCTGTTATGGGCAGTTTTTATTTTTTGAAAGTGGTTTCGAAGCAGTAATTGTGTGAAGGGGCAGTTGTTTTCAGTGTGCAGGAGGAAATTCCCTCAGAGTGATTTGCAGCAGCAGCATTTCAAATGAAAAAATATTCGCCGTTTAATCACCCGTTTGTACGGTGCTTCCACCGATTTGTACAGCTATTTTCAGGAGGCCAGGTTCTCCATGTTTCAAAGTCGTAGAGACAATTGAACAGTGACAGATCAAAGAAAGAAAAAAGCATTTCGTGTTAATTTTTCCTCCATTTTACGTTTTTGTTTGCGTGTGGTTTTGTTTCTGTGCCGGGGACCATGAGTCATCGCAATATAAAAAGGTGTGCGTGTAATTCCATACGCTCTCTCGAATATTGATATCCGCTCTCACGCAGTGTATGCTTGTTTTCACTTTTTACTTTTTCTTACCACAAATCATTACCACTTTTTCCTTTTAAGTTCCACTTCTCTTCTCTGCTATCATCTTCTTTCCCATGCATACGAATATATTGAGTGCATGATACAATATGCTAGAACAAAGTAAATAGAATACCAGCGAAAGAAACGCGAATCTTCCGGAGAGGAAATATGAGAAAGAGAAACACAGGGTGTCACACGAAGCAAGATAAGTATCAATCATAACATTAAATATCTAAAATTTAGAACCGGCAATCATATGAATCAATTATCGTGTAGCATTTGAGGAGGACCTATCTGCTTTGATCGGCTCTCTTCATTGACTCTCTCTTCCAATAACCCCGGCCTTGCAGACAGATTTTGCCCTATTTTGCACATAGTTTAACAAACGAAGTTCTGTTCTATACTCTTGATCGTCGACCACATCAGACTGTGCTTTTACTGCTGAGTTATCAACGTAAGAGAACGTTGAGGAAGAGAGTCGATCGTTGCGGATGGGTCCTTATCGGGAGTTTCGCGGGAATTTATACATAATGAATTTGATTGTTTTTCCCAAGTCGTAAATCGTTAAACGTGAGTTATAAATCGTAGATCGCGAATCGTAAGGGTCATTCCTTTGATACTTTAACTTACTTATTTCTTTATTCTTTTTATCATGCAAAAGGAGTTTGACAGAAACGATCTCGGTTACCTTATTAGATTTCTTAAAGATAACTCCCGATATCGCTGCTCCGTCCTCGCGAGTAGAGTTTGATGAAGAATAAGTGCAATAAATTGTGATACATATATTTACGGTCGTACCAGTTCTACAGGAATGTTCACGGTTACCTTTTTAGGTTTCCCAAAGTTAACTCTCCGCTATCGCGTTGGAGTCATCGATATAGAACTCATCGCCTTTGCGATTGGAGTTCTATAAAGTGTACGAGTTGAAGACCAATGGTTGCCTCCTCAGCTTTCCCAAATATAACTCCGTGATTCGATTTAAAAAAAAAAAGCAACGGCGAAAATATTAGAATATTTAGCCGGTCCAATGAACTATGAAGTTGTTCTACTCAGGTTACCTGAAGATAATCTCTACCGCGTGTTGTGATATATATATGATTTTCGGAATTTCATCATCGAGTGGTAGATAGGTTGCGTATACATAATCACATCACTTACCGCAGTGAATCCTGATTTTTCTTTACCATTCCCACTAACAACTATCCCTTCCTTGATAAACGCTAGGGAACCACGCTATAGAGGCGACCCTTCTGGCCTTCGGGCGGCGAATATCATACTAACATTCCTTCCCTTCCTCTGGTGACTGTAAGGACGTGGCCGGCGTCGTTATTGACCATTTAAAGTTCGAATCACCGAAAATTGCACAACGAGAATGATTTGCTAGTCCCAAGCGTCATTCTGTGTGTTCTTTGTGCAATTTGGTTGGTTTAGGTCAATCACGGAGAGCAACTACGATTTGTACAGTCTACCCAAGCTCAAGCTCAAGCTCAATTGCCTTTTTTATATTCTAGAATATTGTTGAATTAAATGTATAAATTAATGTTAGTGGCGTGGAATATTTATTAAATATAATGCATAAGATCATTACTGGACTAATCTTATTTGATTTCAGTCCCTTTTGTAACTGGATTGAACGGATCCATATATTAACTATTCGTCGATATATTCGCCGTTAGATTCATACGTTCAAAAGAACAATATAAATGTTTGACTTTCGTATAGTTATTCGCTAAATATAATGGTCATACATATACACGCTTGTGAAAGAATTTCACTTATGGAAGAATTGTGAACAGTAAACTATAAACTAATCGGTAGCTTCTGGTAATTTTTAACAATTACAGTTTCGGGGATATTTTTTTGTAATGGACAATATCGACAAGAAAACAAGAAAAAGAAAAGGAAGTTCCTAGAAATCCTTTTACGTCATCTTTTTATGCCCCATCTAAAAAAAGGTATTAATTCTTAGTTTACCAAGAAAACAGAGACAAACAATATTAGGAATTTGCAAACTTTATATCCCAGAACCTTTATCATCGAGTAATTATCTAGAAAGTCGTAATACATTCTTCTCTTCGATAAAAGACCCGAAAAACCCGCAACAACTGCATGTGTAAATGTAAAAAATAAGTTTATTTCGATCATGCAGTTATGCTATGTTCTGATTTCTACTCCAATGAAACCACAATCGATTAATACGTTTTTATGTTATTTTATAGGTCTTTATACTTCCATGAATTATATTCAATAGCTTACTTTCAATTAATAACAGTGAAAAATTAGAATTTCGTTATTTGTGTTGGAGTATCAAAAATTACTCTATTTTGAGGAGGCTGAATTAGATGAATATTAAAACATAATAAAGACGAAGAAAACATATGTTTTGGAGTTTTTTCATACAATCATACCCTCTTGTTTAAAGAAATGCCAATAGAGTCTGAAAAATACACAATGGCAACATTACAGAGAAGTTCAATTTTCGGTCTGTGACACCGTGCGCGAGTATACGTGTTATGATTTTGCACGCGAGTACAGGAGGGTTAAAGTGTTAATAAGCCACCAATTTTGGAGGAACTTAAAGAAGAAATAACTCGGATTTTCAACAGCATCGAAGTTGTAATGTTAGAGTTGTGCATGAATAATTATGTTCACCGCCTAAAACACCTTATCGAAAAAAAGGGTGGTCACATCGAAAATGTACTAAAATAAGCTTTATTTTCGATTTTTAAAATTAAAAATCGGTTCACTTTTGTAGAAGTTATTAAAATTTGTTGCGTTTAACTTGAAAGACCCTGTATATACGAACAGGCAGTAGCAAATGTATCACTGGGTAATACATAGCTCCCAAAGCAAACAATAAAATAAAACAAGAACTTCAGTTTTGTGTGTACGGTTGTCTACAGCATCGCGCGCGAAATATCACCCTCAAAAACGCGCTGAACAGATCCAACCATATGATCGAACGCATGCTGCTGCAGTAAACCATATCAGCCATGCAGCCTATCCGCTGACACTGAACTTTAGAGTAATCCTCTCCCACACATACATGCAAACCACCGGACACCGTACCATTTCCGTGGAAAAAATGTATGGATTTCATCGAAGCAGATAATCCTTTGCCCCCGGAAGCGATGCTATTCCAACACGTCTACATTCAGTCCCGTTTGCTCTCTCTCACATTTGACCAGCGAGAGCCCAGGAAAAACCTGTACTCGAGAGCAAACCACGTTACGATTTTCATTCATGAATACGCATCCAATGCTGCACTTCGCTCTCTGCCTATCTCCGCTCCAGTGCTCAGCTCCGCCCATCTCACTGAGAGACAGAACCGCGGAAAGAAAATGGGGAAACTGAATCTGTCACCGGCGGGAGGCGTGGTTTGTCGCAAATCTGTTGCGCCTCACCTTATTGTTGGCCTTATCAGTAGCAGTGGCAGTGGCTCTCGATGTTTGGACAGTTAACAAGCACTGGTACCCGACACGCGATAACGCCGTGAAGTTCTGAAGCGAATTGTGCTATATGCTCTGGGAGAGAGAGAGAGTGTGTGGAAGATTTCATCCGGTGTCTGACGGCTTCGAAACACGGTACGCGTATACATAAATTGGTTGTCTTTGGGTGATGTTGCTTTCGCCGCCTGACTGTAGCTTACTGGAAGTGGTTCCTGCAGGGTAGATAATGGAGGTTTCTCAAACTGTGTGAGTGAGAGAAGCCAGTGCGACGGAGTTTCAGGAACGCGAAAAAGGGATGTTTTGTTGCTGCGGAAGGGATGTATCGCAGGGATGCACTCGTGCTCGGAACTGCTGTGGGTGTGAGCAGGAAAGCAGCTGCCTCCCGCCGATGGGTGTGAGGATGTGAAGAGCAACAACATTACTCATTCTCGAGCCCATCGCCGCGCAATGATTGAATTTATCAAGTGCCATATGGGGAGAGAGAGAGAGAGTGTGTGCAGCAGTTTTGGTTGGACTGAATTGGAAATGGAAGCGTGCGACCGACCAGTATCACTACAAACTTTGATAGAGGCGTACACACAGAGCATGTGATGACAGTGGGGTCTTGACTTTCCATGATCCATCAGCAGTTCCACAGTAGCGCTTTGTGGCGTCGGTTCGCGATTTTCTCTCCAACGTGCGTTTGTTTGTTTGCCCCCTTTTGATAGGAGGGACGAGATTTGTACAACCGGGAGTGACTTTGTGATTTAATGTGATTTTAGCGCTTAGCGGGTTCACAGGTGTGCGATAATTACCTCGCCCTTTTCGGAATGAATCGTTGATGTTGATGTTTGATGTGCGGATTGAATGTACGTATGATAGAAGAAACACACACAAAAGAGGGATTTGTGGATTGTGGAGGTTAGTTGAACCTTTGTCCAAGGACTCTCGCAGCGAAAGCTAGAATACAAGCAACCATGATGGAAGTGAGTGAAGTTCCGCAGCACCAGCAGCAGCAACAACAGCAGCAGCAACAACAGCAGCAGCAATCGCAGCTTCCGCTGGATTTTAGTGTCACCATGGTTAACATCAAGCTGAACAATGTGAACGTAAATTTGAACACCAACAATAATAGTATAAATATTCTGAATAATAACAACAATAATCACGCCGTCGGTTTAATTAATGATGCCGGAAGTGGTCATTCGGATGCGATGGGATCATTGTTAGCAGTGCATCAGCAACAGCAACAGCAGCAGTTGAACGGTAGTGGAAACGGTGGCAGCAGTAGTAATGGCGGTGGAAACAGTTCCGCTGCACTGACAAGCGCGTTCAAGGTGGTGATGCCACGGGGGAAGGCCGACGGTAAGCGAATTTGTTTCTGGATTCTTATCCAATATATTTGAAAAAAAAAACTTATTTCTTGATTTTTGAGCACTTATGTTGCATTATTGGATTTCAAAGGATCAGATTCTTAGTAAAAACAGCACAGTACATGCAGATTTACAGCTCACAATCAGACATGAGTATTTGATTATAATTCAGATGAACAATGAACAAATTTTTTTCATTGAAAACTTTTTTTCCATTCGACAAATTTATAATTGTGTTTTCGGTCGAGATGAAGTAGTCTCATGTTTTGTTCTTATTACAAAATACACTGGATGTTTGTGTGCTGTTAATTTTCCTCTAAGAATGAATGTAAGTTTTGAGGCGCTTAGGCCGTTATTTGAATTGAACTGAGATGTGAGCTTCTAAATTGTACAATTGTCAATTTTGTTGTTATCGTATTACCGTGCAAAATTCCTTGTGTCATACCGTAACGTGGATTTCCAAAATTCAATGCATTGGATAACTAACAAAGATTGTTTTACATAGATTTTCTAGGTAAACATCCTCTCATGATGGACGAAGCGCGCGACTTCAGAAATATAACCTTCCTTTTTTTGTAATTTCACCCGTTTATTATTTTGAGAAAGAAGAAATTGGTTCGACACAATACCGGAAAATGTTAAACTCGTATTGTTTTATTTTTAGTATGGCTAAGATTTGAAACCAGATTTGTAATTTGACATTTGAAACTTAAGTTTTACGCATTTGAATAATGTAGATAAGACCTTTTTATAAGTAATTTGCGTTTGTTCTGAAACAACAATAGTTTTTTTTTCGAAATTTGTGATAAACTTTGCACAGCTCTCTTTTACATATTTCATATTACGACGGTTAGATGAACATTTCAGAATAAAACGATTAACACAGCATTACTTATATTTTCATTTTATTCACATTTTGACACTTTTAACTGTCTACATGTGGATTGGTTTACGAAGTTTTACAAATACATGTTTATCTACATATACAAAAATGAATTTCTGTCCGTCTGTCTGATTCTTATGCACTCGGAAACTTCTGAACCAATCAACATGAAAATCGGTATGTAGGAGTTTTTGGGGCCGGGGAAGGATTTCGTTATAGTTTGAGACCCCTCCCCCCTCTCTAAGGGGGGGCTGCCTTACAAATGAAACACAAATTTCTACATTACTCGGGAATTAATCAAGCAAATGAAACGAAATTTGGCATGTGGAAGTTTTAGGGTGCAATAAATGATTCTATGGTGTTCAGATACTCCAAACCCCCCCCTCTAAGGGGGTGCTGCCATACAAATGAAACACAAATTTCTGCATTACTCGAGAATTGATCAAGCAAATGAAACCAAATTAGACATATTGAGGTTTTAGGGTGCAATAAATGTTTCTATGATGGTTAGACTCTCCACCCCTTCTCAAGGAAGCGGGGGGGGGGGGGTTGTGGTCTGCCATACAAATGAAATACAAATTCCTGCATAACTCGAGAATTAATCAAGCAAATGAAACCAAATTTGGCATGTAAAGGTTTTAGGGGACAAGAAACATTTCTAAAGTGGTTCAACACTCCTTCCACCTTTCTGAGGGGAGGGGGAATGTTTCTATGATGGTATGACACCCCTCCCTCCTCTGGTATGAAGAGGGGGTCCCATAAAAATATTACACATATTTCAACCAAAAATATTCCAACCATGACAATTGAAATTTTTCGCCATAAAAATGAAACACAAATTTCTGCATAACTCGAAAACTAATCAATCAAATGGAGCCATATTTGGCATGTGAAGGTTTTTGAATATGAGAAATGCTTCTATGATGGTATGGCACCTCTCCCTTCTCTTAAATGGAGAGGGGGTCCCGTAAAAATAATACACATATTTCAACCAAACATGACAATTGATTATTTTTTATGTGATAAAACGCACTTCTATATCTTCTTCTATATCTATCTATATATATATAAATGGAGTGATGTCTGTCTGTCTGTCTGATTCTTATAGACTCGGAAACTACTGAACCGATCGACATGAAAATTGGTATGTAGGGGTTTTTGGGGCCGGGGAAGGTTTTCGTGATATTTTGAGACCCCTCCCCCCTCTCTAAGGGGGGGCTGCCATACAAATGAAACACAAATTTCCGCATTACTCGGAAATTAACCAAGCAAACGAAACCAAAGTTGGCATGTGAAAGTTTTAGGGTGCAATAAATGTTTCTATGATGGTTAGACAGTCCTTCCCCCACTCAAAGGGGGGGCTGCCATAAAAATGAAACACAAATTTCTGCATTACTCGAGAATTAACCAAGCAAATGAAACCAAATTTGGCATGTGGAGGTTTTAGGATGCAATAAATGTTTCTATGGTGTAAAGATACTCCTTCCCCCTCTCTTAGAGGGGGCTGCCATACAAATGAAACACAAATTTTTGCATTACCCGAGAATTAATCAAGCAAATTAAACCAAATTAGGCATATAGAAACTTTAGGGTGCAATGAATGTTTCTATGGTGGTTAGATACCCCTCCCCCCTCTCTTAGGGGTGGCTGCCATACAAATAAAACACAAATTTCTGCATTACTCGAGAATTAATCAAGTAAATGGGCGGGACGAAGTTTGCCGGGTTAGCTAGTATGTAAATAAAAATGGATCACCGATTGTGTTGATAAGAGCAAAGCTTGAGAAAGAAATTGTCCGATTTAGGGCTGTCTTTATTTTATCATATTTTCTGTATCAAAAATTTATTCCATGTAACGGGTAAACATGTTATTTGCAAGTGGTTTTTTTTTTATTAAATCGTTTATTTTTACAGGCTCAGTTACATAAGTTTAAAGGAGCCAAACTCCTATCTGTATTGTTACAAGTATATATAATCATTTTTCATTAATTCTAGTGTTAATGAAGTAGAGAACCGATTACTCGCGGTTTGCTCGAGTTTAGAAGGGTGACATTTTTTTCAGGAAAAGGAAGGGATATAAGGATATGTTGACAATGTTCACACTCACATTCGCACTCACATTCATCATACTCAATTCTTAAGCCTATCTTATATCTAATATGTATTTACATTTCACCTTATTCTATTGTTAGTAAGAAGGGATTTAATTTCTCGCGAAGGAAAAGGAAAAGGAAAATATAAGGATATAAGGACAATCACACACGAAGATCGATAACTTTTAAGAAGACGTATATTTGGGACATGTAATCAAGGTCTAACCGAGCCAACACATCTCTCACCGGCACATTGGGCTGTCTTCCCCTGGCCCGAAGAGAGTTTTCTAAATTCGATCTGGCAACAAGATACACCTCGCACGACCAAACAACGTGTTCGATGTCGTGGTAACCTTGGCCACAAGTACATATATTGCCACCGGCAAGATTAAAACGAAAGAGTAGCGCGTCTAACGAACAGTGATTGGACATGAGTCGAGAGAAGGTGCGAATAAAGTCCCGACTCAAGTCCAGACTTTTGAACCATGGTTTGAGGCTAACCTTAGGGATAATCGAGTGAAGCCACCGACCCAATTCATCTTCGTTCCACTTACGTTGCCAGTTAACGATGGTATTTTTACGGACTAAAGAATAAAATTCATTGAAGGCGATTTGACGCTGATAAATATCGCCTTCAATTGCACCTACCTTTGCCAATGAGTCAGCCCTCTCATTACCCGGAATTGAGCAATGTGAGGGGACCCAGACAAAGGTAATGACATAACAGCGTCTGGTTAAAGCACTCAAAATTTCTCGTATTCTCTCAAGGAAGTACCGCGAGTGCTTTTCCGGCCTCACTGAACGGATAGCTTCGACAGAGCTAAGACTATCCGTTACAATGTAATAGTGTTCAACAGGTCGTGAGGCGACGCTGTCCAGCGCCCAGTGTATTGCTGCCAATTCAGCAATATACACTGAGCAAGGATTCTGAAGACTGTGGGAGGTGCTAAAAAATTCGTTGAACACTCCAAATCCTGTGGACTCATTCATAGAGGACCCATCAATTTGCAAGTGGTTGAAAAATCTTGAACGAGAATTCTGTCTGAAAATAATCTGATATTATAATGACGAGTTTTGGTAGAAGCACTAGGAATTTTATAGTAAAAGGTAATTTTAAAGGGTTGATTAGAAAATCAATCAATGAACAGTTCTGCGATTGGACCTATGAACGTGCGCTTGGTAAAAAAACGTGAATGTGATAACGAAAAATAAATTTTGGGCGGAACGAAGTTTGCCGGGTCAGCTAGTATATTATAAATAACTGATGAAGAGATGAAGTACATCTATTAAAAACAATTCCGCTTCCAAGAGAGACCCTTTTCTGTGTGTTATTTTGTTGTCTGTGGATGGATAGTTGTTTCTGATGAAATTTGAAAATCTTCTGAAAAGGACGTATCTCAATTATCTAGTGGTTCTAAATCGACCACTAACATATTTTAGGTATTTAACGACGTTCACAGCTTCGGGAGTGAGTTTAGGAATACTCCCCCTAATCTCGAAAACGGATATTACTAGGAAGTTCATCACTGTGAGCTTAACTATTTAACAATACCGCTGGAGAAATATTATATCTTTGGAACACAATTGTGCTTGCAAATAGAGGAGATTTGAAAAAAAAGTCGCTAAGGGTTGACTTTCAAGATGTTTTTTACTCTGGAAATGTTGTCAACATTTTTGCAGTTACAAATACCCACCTTAAAGATACCTGACTTCAGGTATGATCTAGGCATAACGTTAACAAGTTAATTATTTTGTACCCATAACGTTCGGGTGAAACAACGAGGTTTATTTGTGTTGTTAGGATTCCAATCCTACTTTGAAAACTGTTCGTGTTTTGATTGTGCAACACGAATAACATGTTAAAAGTTTGTATTAAAATAAAAAAACAGATTTTTTTATATCGCTTCGTTTTATATTAACGCACATGTCGTATATTTTAACCAAAAAAAAAAAAAAGACATGAAAAGTTGTTGGAAATTGTAAGCAAATTCATAAAATTTCATGAACATGACGTTATAACACGACAAACATATAAAAGGGCCTATTTACTATTAAAAGACTCGATTATATGTGATTCGATTATATACAGTTTGGAAAAAATAGATTTTTTTATATTTCAAAGATGACTCATCTCAAGAAGAAATGTAACCTTTCAACGTTAAGGTGTAATTTAAGTGGCTATTACATGTACAGTGGGGTAACAATCGTGATTTTTTGAGATTTTGCTTGAATTTTCACCAGAAATTGTTTATATCGATATTGCAGTCGAATTAAGAAAGATAGAAGTTGGGTGTCAAAGAACAAATTGTAGAGCGGATAGAGAGCTTCAATTTAATTGATATAAACAATCTAGTTTAATATAAATCATTAGGATGAAATTAATAATAACACATTATAAAATTATAAACTTTTAAGTTTTTCATTTCTAAAATGTTATTAAACTCCACTAATTTAAATGTTCCACTACTATATCCTTGACTAAATTTTCTCATCTTTCAGATGAAAGCAACAGAATCGTCTTCCGTAGCGTACTTTGTAATGTAGAGCCAGTTTGAGGCAACAGAGTCCGAAACAAAAAAAAGTTCTATAACTCTGTCATTGTTGAATTTTGAACATATGCGTAGAACGATTTTTTTCATCAAATATGATCGTCTATCACCTCCTGAGATAATCTGGATAAATTTATTTTTTTTCATGTGAGAAAGGTGTTTCCTGACTTTATGGGGATGAATCAAAAATCAAATTCTTCTTTTATATTAAAAAAAAAACGAAAAATACATGCAAAAAAAAACGAATAATTTTTTTTGTGTACTCGATTATATACAGGATTCGATTATATACAGTAAAAAGAAATCAAAAACTGTATATAATCGAGTCCACGCTGTAATATTTTTTTTAAATATCTCGAGAATAGCTGCATTTAGAAGGAGATTGATAATGGGCTTTTTTGTTTTAAATTACACCAGGATGCATAATTTGTGGCTAAAATTGTTTGTTAACATACAGGGTGGCGCATAAGTCACGCAACGCTCTCTGAAGGAAAAACAAATAACGATCGCGCTACAACTATCGATCGTGTTGGTTCCTAAGCGGTTTAGTTGTCGACTTTGTATCATTTTTTATTCGACAATAAAGATTTTGTATCGCGAGACATTTTTTTATACGAATTTTTCTTTGTGCAAATCGGTTGCGTGATTTATGTGCCACCCTGTACAAATATTCTATGTTTCGAAAATTCGTAAAAAATCGATGTTCCACAAAGTTCGTCAAAAATAATTTAACCATCTTGTACTCATTTTTGTAATTTTTTGCATGACTTCTATTTCACATGAAAAACTGAAAAAATGTATTAGAAATATATATTTTAGATATCGCAAATTAATGTTTTGTTTTCGTAAGTAAAAAAGGGTACTAATTTTTTTTTCTCAGTGTATATTTTTTCACATTTAAACAGTAATACTCTATAACTCTTTCTAAGACACTATTTCGGTGCGACTGATAGTTTTTGAGATATAAATTTTCAAAGATTACTGAAATCGATACGCCCTATTCAAAAGTTACACTTGAGTCAAACATTTCCCAATTGCTGTGGAAAACTCATATTTCCTCCAACCCAAACGGAATACAAAAGTTTCATTCGAATCAAAAATACATGTTTTTGAAATCTGCAGTTTTTGGACGATTTCATTTGGAATTACTCTAATCAGCGAGGTGCATCCAACTGTACCTTACCAAACTTTTTTTTTCTGGTCAAATTTATTTCTTTTTTTAAGCTTCTTTCTATTGAAATGAATTGCTGATCGGTTGTCAAGAGTCTTTTTTTTTGTGTGGAATAAGCTTGTTAAGAGTTTGGTTTTACCCAATTCTACATATATTCGTTTCATTTTTGATTCAAATGAAGTGTTTAGTCGTTTAGCCATTGGAGATTCAATCATAGTAAACTATTATGTTTCCATATAATATTAATTTGAAAAAAAAAAACCTATTTCATAAAGGGTATCTTACCACGCACTGTTTCGTTTTCTGAAGTAAAGTCCTTACTTTAAAAATGAATTCCTTACTTTATTGTTAGTTCAGAACATGCTTTCATCATATTTTCATATGAGCAATCATTATTATTTCGTTACGACATTAGATGACTTTCTAACGTGCTCAAGATACACAATTTCAAAATCATCCTCTCAATGAACAGGGTATCGTTTAAAGACATGGGTGATTAAATTGAAATAAAACCCACATAAATGTTAGTTGCCATTAATTTGGCTTTAATGATAAATCATCCTTCGAAGTATATATTTAATGTCTGAGATTTTTCTGGGGTGTTATTTAATGGCTATCCACACATCAAACTTTGATGAATTATTAAATAACAACTATTTGTACTACAGTTGAGTATTATGCATTGGAAGTAGTGAAAATATGTCTCCTATTAAACGGCTCATAGTTTTCAGTAACATTTGCAATATTTGTCAAGATATATATAAATAAAAAACTCTGAAGGAAGGCTATATCTTCTATTTATATAAACAAAAATGGAAGGCCAAATGTGTTGGTGTGCCCTAAACCCAAGGAAGGAATGGTCCGATTTGAGCTGTCTTTATTTTGTAATATTCTCTGTATCCAACATGTATCCCATGCAACGGAGAAACATGTTATTTCCAAATGCTTGAAGAATCATGTACGAGAATTGTGTCTGGAAATAATTTCATATTATAAGGACGAATTACCAATAGTAACCTTCTCTGTTTTTGACCTAATCTCAACCCCATCGACGGTATAAGAAACTTTCTAATTAAAAAAAATCTAAATGCCATCTTTAATTGTCTAATGATTTTGCTCAACACTTCGACTGCCAACTTCGTGGTACTCTGCTTTCTTGTCATATTCGAACATTTATACTGAGTAATAACAAACAAGAAGCAAATTAATACGACAGAATGCTTTTGGAAGCATTAGAGAGGTTTGAGAGTTTAACATCCGCTCATCAATGCAGCACATGTATTTCATTTGCGAGCGCACGTTTTGGCAACACTCTACTGGCGTTTGTCCCGATGTTGGAAGTTCTTCGCCTTGTACATTTTTAATCTAGATCATTTCTTGGCCCTTGGGGGGTCTTCGTAGCCACTTGGTTACGCGTTCGCTTACCAAGCGATCGATCGTGAGTTCAAACTCAGGGCCCTCAATTGACCATCTTTGTGTTGTTATAGAATAACTGCGTCCACGCAACCATCATCAGCGATGGAAATCGATCCACGGTGGAACAAAGATCGATTAATCCATACAACTGCTCTGCTCTGCAAGAAACATCGGGCTGCTGTTCTGTAAATAACCCAACAATGATCAATATCAACTGTCTCCGCTGTCCGGTCTGCTGAACAATGGAAGAACAGAAAGAATACCCTTACGCCGAAATGGCTACTACTGTGTAATTACCATAATGTAATGGAACAGAAAAAACTTAACGCCTAAATGGATACTACTAACGACTGTGTAATTTACAATTTATAGAAACATAAACATATGTACATGTACACGATTAAAACCCGGCTCTGTTACAGCTAAAATACTAATGAGCCTAATAAATGAATAAATGAGATAAAAAATAAAAAAAATTCTTGGCCCTCTGGACGGAAATTTGCGAACCACGAAAGTTTTTTGGCCAAGTCCCTCGCTGAAATATTTATTGAAATATTTATATATAATATTTAGTTACGCAATAATTATCGACTCACCCTTTAATACATTTCTCATTTGGTGCCATTTGTATTCGGAGACCATTCAATTTATGTGGCATATGGTGATGCATTTGGGAATGAACCTGAATACGCGGTAAAGTGATATTACATCATGACAATGCATCGGCAGTGAAGGACGCAATAAAAACCCTTAACTGAGTAGCGTTATCATATCCGCCGTATTCTCCAGATCTGACCTCGTCAGATTATTACCTCTTTGCTTTAATGGGACATGTACTTGCCGATCAGTATTTCCCCAAATATAACGATGATGGGCCGGCGAATGATTCTCGTCGAAACAAAAACAGTTTTATTGGACAGAAATCCACAACTTGCGAGAGAAGTGGTCGAAATGTGTAGAGTCAAACGAATATTACTAGAAATATTTTAAAATTGGGCTAGAAATATTTTAAGGTTCTCCTGAAAATTATGTGTTGTTTTCATAAAAAATTAAAATCGGTCAATTTCAACTCGTACACCTGGTATACAAAACTATCAAATCAGAACTGATGTTGGTATAGAGCATTTCCACGCCAAAATCCCCCGCGACCCTCTCCGATTTTTATTGAAACTTTTGATGGAAACTACTCAACATCACAATTTTCATAATCATATAACCAATTTAAATTACGACTCACACATTCAAATACTTTTTCAATTTATCTTTCAAAAATTTGTAATGAACTATTTAGGAAAAATTATATTGGATTGGCCAAAGTCCGAAAAAAGACGGAAAACCCGGAAAATTGCGATAGTAAAACGAGTGAAAAATACGCTTACGATTTAGTTTGCGGTTCAATTAAATCTATTCAATGCATGGGTTTTAAACATGGTATATGAGTATATGAGATGCTGCGTGATACAACATCGACAGTTAGTCGAAAAGGGGACGTCCAGAGAAGACGCTCGAAAAAAAAAATTGAATAGACTGCTAAAATATCACTCAAAGATTGATTTCAATGACGAATTTCATGCCAACTCGACTGGCTGTTGGTAGCAACATCTCAGATTTCAGTGAAACATTGTGGGTGTAAAGACATTCGCAACTTTGCATACTTGAAATCTTCGAAAAAAATTAGACTACCTTTTCAAAAGTTTTTTTTTCTTTATTTTTTACAAAATATTATAGCTCAAAAACTAGAAGGAAAAAAAATTGCTGATTAATGGTCAGCTGCATCCCAATAGGAAGTATCCCGTGTCGGGCACACGTACAGAGCATCGAAGACTGCGACATACCAATTATGAGAACACTTGTAATACTAACCTCGAGTCAACCGCGAGTAATCGGTTACATATTACTAACATATTTGTAAGCAAACATTGCCAAATTTTGAACTCCCCGCCCCGTTAGGCTGACGCCATATGAGCCTTAATAAAATATATATTTTGGATAAAAAAAAAAACTATAATGTCTACAAAATTGTGGCCAAAAGATGGAATGTAGCAAATTGTTTTTTTTTTTCATTAAAAAATCAAAATACTTTTAAATAAAAATTAATGAACTACTCTTGTCAATGATTATTCTAATTGACATGACTAATGAATACAAATCTGCCTCTTCAATCAACATACTTCAATCCACACTTATACTTCCCCCTGACATAAAATTCTTTACCTGCGTACACAATATTATTTTTGCGTCCATATAAAGTGAAACGAAAACTTGATTTCTGATGCAAAAAAGTAGCAAAATAGCGTTCAGTTTGGGACGAATTCCAAACAAAATTCTAGTTCACTTTGTCTCCGAGTTCAATTTTGTGAAAAAAAAACATACAGAAAAACGGGTTTATATCAATAAAATTCACAAATTTGTCAGTGGTTCTGAACACAACACGGCACGCTATTTTATACGTGTGAGTAATTTTCGTGTATGATACAAAAAATCTAGCTCACCTGTAGTATTTGTCAAACCACGTTGCATTCAAATATCGATACATGCATACGTGATACATGAGAGAGAGAAACGAATTCATTTTGAGGAGAGTCACTTCAAAATGCAATGAAGTTCATTTGACGGGGAAGAATAAACAGACATAGTCGAGCCGTAGAGGGAGATAGCGATAAGCGATGAGAATAGATTATCAAGATTCAGAGTTAATATCCCATATTCTTCCCCCTAAACAAAAAAAAAAAAAACATTCGTTCCAAATACGCACTAATTCCAGCTGCCACGATTTAGTAGAACTCGGCGGTACAAATATACAACAAACGAAATGTGCGCAGTCAAAATTTCATCACGATAATAATTCATAAACATCTCTCATCGGAATCGGTCGCGAATGTTCATTCCCCCGAAAAATTACACAAAACCAAAAAAAAAGAGCGGCAACCGTCCAATTATTAGGGCGGGCAGAAACGAGCAGAAACCGAACCAAACGAGAAAA
Source organism: Toxorhynchites rutilus septentrionalis (assembly GCF_029784135.1). Taxonomy (NCBI): domain Eukaryota; kingdom Metazoa; phylum Arthropoda; class Insecta; order Diptera; family Culicidae; genus Toxorhynchites; species Toxorhynchites rutilus. The sequence goes on from NC_073746.1 coordinate 11,479,852, forward strand.
AAAGGAAGCTCGCTTCAGAAATCCAAATTTTTTTGAACAGTAATCCACCGGATTTTCCCCAGTTTCACAGCATCCGACAAATCGTATTCCTCACGTTGTTGTTCGGCGGCATTTTTTCCCTGTCCCACTGGCCCTTTGTTCAATCCCGTGTCTCGTCCTCGTCCTCTGTGTGCGCGAGGATATGTTACAGTTAATTAAAAATGACGAAAAAATAATTACGCAGTGGGCTTTTAGGCGGCCCAACATTTTCCTTTTGAGCGTTGTCGCCCCCCTCACAAACAGTGTCCTGTCGACGACGACATATCCAGCTTTTCGCACTCATCTGCTGCACCACTGACTCCGGGCAACATCGTCCGTATGGGCATTGGATATTTCGGCTGCCCCAAAGAGACTCCCCAATCGGAGGGGGAGCTGCTAAAGCAAAGCGCAAATAAACATACACACAAAACAGCAGCGGACCGCGAGGACTCAGCAAAAAAAAAAAGTGACACGGGAAAAGCTTGGAATTTTTTCCACAATCCTCACTCATCTGAGCCGGAATGGGAATGGGTCACTGGCTCGATTCGGTGTTCCCTTTTTGTGAGACGCGTGTTGACGGGAAGGATGAAGACAGGGCCAAGCTGCTCTCTCCAATGATTTTCGGTAAGGAATTGTGCTACTCGGGAAGAAATTGGAATAATAAAAGTATGACAAGCGAGGTTCAGTAACATATTATAATGTTCAAATGAAGATTCATTTTCGAGAAATGTACAGATTCGGAATGATTATCTCTAGTGCAACTTGGAAACATATATTTTTTTTAACGAAAAACAAAATCGTGTTCATCAGGATACCAGACTTTTCCCCGCCAGTCGAGGGTTATTGGAAAATCCCCAACCTCAGCCGCACGGGAGGACCAAAAAAGCAACATATATCATCCTTTGGACTTCCATTTTATTTGCCGCGCTGGTGCTCGACGCTAGCGAAACGTTATTTCACGTTGGCTGACTGGCTGCTGGGTTCCATGTGCGGTGGCATGTGATGATGAAATATTGTTTTTGATAAATTAAATTTCAAAGTTTTTTTTTTGTGGGTCTGTTGCCTTTTTCATCAGCGGCAGGTTTGGATGTTTCGCTCGGCACTCGCGGGGATTGAAGTAATCTTCGCTCCACTCGCGGGGTTTTCCAGCGAGATGAGTGGGAAATAATTAATATTCGCAGCTTTTTTTTTTTTATTGTGATTCCTTGTAAGTTTGGATTTGTTCCCAGTGCTTTTCGCAAGAAATGGGATGAGGATTTTGGGCGTTTCGGATACGCCCTTTGTTTTTGAGATGAAAGGCAAATATACGTATACGATCAAACACATCAGTGATAAATTTGTAAAACATGAAAGAGAAAAAATGCTTCGAGTAAATCTAAACGAACTCACTCCCTTCTTGGTTTATATGGATACAATCAAATTTAAATGCAAATATGTTTGATTATAGGTAAATAACCTTATCGTTTTCTATGAACTAATAAAAACTTTCAATATGGATAATGACAATACTTCACGTTTCACCATCTAGCATCGCAATCGCGAACAAATCATTTTGTCTTTCGAAAACATGTGTCGCTTGAGCGGTTTTTTGTTCGATTTTGTTTCTTATTCCTGCTTTTCATTTTGAGCATTAAATAGCACTGCAAAATGCCGGATGGAGATTCGTATTTTTTCAACACTTTTGCCTGCAGCTTGCTTTTTGCAGTCAAGATTTTCTCCCCTCTCTCCTTAATCCCCCCTCTGCTTTATTCGCAGATTTTATTTATGGCGCTCTCGTCCATTTCCTTCTAATTTTTCATTCATAAAAATGTGCTTATTTTCAAACAAATTTGCACTCAACTCCCAAGTGGTCTCTTCCGGCTCCCAGCCGCCCGTTAGGATGGCGGTTCTTTTTGGCCCCGGCAACTCGCATCCAGATGTAAATCATGCTGCTACTGCTGAGGCTGCGGCTGCGACGGCGAAATGGCGAACTTTCTGCATTAGACCTGGTGGCCAGGGAAGAGAACGGAACCCAACAGCAGAAGCTCGTTAATTATGGATAATTATGGGGAAGAATTTCAAGCTGCCCGCGTTGTCCGAAAAACACACACTGACAAAGTGGACCGTTGGGGGAGATTTGCTCCATTTTTTTCGGACGCGGCACATACCGATGTCGAGAGTGCATATTCCGAACATTCCCGGTAATTATATTATCCTTGATTCACGCGATTCACCATTTGCTGAAACCACGGTCGGACTTATCTCCCGACTATCTCCCGATTGTCGACGAGAGAGAGAGAGAGAGAGAGAGAGACAGAGAGTGTGAGAGTGCTATAATATTAAAAGTAGATCGCTCTAGCTGTTAATTAAGCCTAAATGAATTAAGCTCCGCTTTCGGTTTACTCGTGTACCCGAGGTGGGGAGTGGTAGCATAGCACCATTGTGATCACCAGGAGCTAACAGCGAGAAAACACATACACAGCATGATAGCGAATGTGTGAGATGAATTTTAATGAGGATTTTTTCGGTCCCGAACCGCGCCGTGGGGTGGATAATGCCGGAAAGATTTCCGCTTTATGGCCGAGGAGACTGAGGTGGTAATAGAGAGAATCTGGAGAGGATGATGGCTCGATGAAGACAACGAGCCGAGATCATTATCCCGGTGAGTCTGTTTCAGATTGATTAATCGAGGTTTGTTGGCCGGAGAGTGGATGATGGAGCTGCATGTTGATTGTACGAGGGTCGTTCAAAGAATAAGTTTCAGTGCCTTAGAAATCGCGGAAAAATAAAGTTAGGACAAAAAACAAGGTGATGTTTCATCGTACTATTGTGAAGTTTTGGGCCGATTAAGAACCGCGATCAAGAACGAAAGGCCAGGTTTATTGACGAAAGGAGTGTTCCTCATCCACGATAATGCGCAGCCCGATTCTGCTCGCGTAACTCAAGAGCAATTGAAAAAAAAAATCAAATGGACTGTGTTCGAGCGTCCTCCTTACTCCTCAGACCTCGCCCCTAGCGATTATCACTTATTCCCGGTGATGAAACAGGCGTTCGGCGGTCAACGATTCGATGACACTGAAGAAATTCGTGACGCAGTCCCATCGTACTTTAAGAAGTTGGACGCTACGCACTTCGCGCTCGGAATAGAAAAACTCGTGCCACGCTATGAAAAATACGTTACGTTACGGCGATTATGTAAAAAAATAGAAAATAAAACGTAGATTACGAAAATTACCTTGTTTTTTGTCGTAACTTTATTTTTCCGCGATTTCTGAGGCACTGAAACTTATTTTTCACCCTCGTATTTACCCTTGCTCTATAGGCTGTTCAGGAGAGTCATCGTTGTTAACAGTTTGTGGAAGCGATTGTAGAAGTTCTTCTTTCAGTGATCAAACGTATGTCTTTTCTGTTTTCCACCTGAATATTTTCATCCCAACGCAAAACATATTTTTTCGGAATACTTTCCCCTGAAAAGCATTGCTTACCTCGCTATTCAATTGCCAACGAAATAAATGTGTGATCTCCATATCGTCGACAAAATTATGTCATTTGTTGCGCTGGACAGTCATCAGGAACATTTGTGATTCCGATAAGTGGCAATAAAACAGAGAGCGCGAGCGTTCTGGTTGTTGGGTCAACGGTGGTAATTTGACTTTGCCACTTGCAACATAATCCTGGGGTCTCCTAATGAAACTTTGGTGGATTGGTGGATTGAATATATTTAAAGAGAGTTTGTATCTTATTATTCAGATCTGTACAATTCATCCTAATAATATTTTTCACTGCGAAACATACGTATGCGTACCTTTTGTTTTCGAATTTTCTTCCTTTTTTTTAAATGTTCTCCAAAATATTTTATCATTCTAATTTGGGTGAAGACGATATACGACAACTTAAATGTGATTAGTCGATCTTCGATAATGCAGAGTTATACGTGCGTGGGGAAAACCTTGCTTTATATTGGGTTGGGGAGAAAGAAATGTCGTATATTGTGAATATATGGCAACACTTGAACATATCTTGTGTTGTACTTATCGCATCGGGTCATACTATACGGCTATTTAAAGACGACAAGACGAAGACGACTGTGCTACAAGTGTCGCTTTGACGGTGTTGTGATTGTCTTTTTCAGTCTCAAGTTATAGCGTTTCAAAGATGGAGTCCACCAAGCAAGAAATTCGCCATATTTTACGTTTTTACTACCTGCGAGGTAAAACGGCAACGAAGGTGGCCGAAAAAATTCGTGTAGTTTATGGACCCGAGACTGTGACGATTCGCACAGCACAGCGTTGATTTGATCGATTTCGTTCTGGTGTAGTGGCTGTCGAAGATACACCCCGTACTGGTAGGCCAATCGTCGTGGAAACCGATAAAATCGTTGAAATCATCCAAGTAGAGTGAGTACTCGCTCGATTGGCCAGGAACTGGGTATAGACCATAAAACCGTTTGGAACCATTTGCAGAAGATTGAATTCCAAAAAAAGCTGGATGTATGGGTGCCACATGAGTTGAAGCAAAAAAATCGTTTAGACCGAATCAACGCCTGCGATGCTGAAACGGAACGAACTCGACCCATTCTTGAAGAAGATGGTGACTGGTGATGAAAAGTGGATCTCGTACGACAACCTAAAGCGAAAAAAGTCGTGGTCGAAGCGCGGTGAGTCGGCCCAAACCATCGCCAAGCCCGGATTGACGGCCAGGAAGGTTTTGCTGTGTGTTTGGTGGGATTGGAAGGGAATCATCCACTATGAGCTGCTCAACTATGGCCAGACCCTCAACTCGATTCTCTACTGTGAGCAGCTTGACCGTTTGAAGCAGGTGATTGACCAGAAGCGGCCAGAAATGATCAATAGGAATGCTGTTGTTTTCCACCAGGACAACGCTCGGCCTCACACATCTTTGATGACCCGCCAGAAGCTACGGGAGCTCGGATGGGATTCCGGTCCAAGCGAAACGCTCTTGGTGAAGTTGGCGAAGTTAACCTCAAAAGAGGCTTGCGAAAACTGGCTGTCTGAATTTTTTGCAAATAAGGAGGGAGGGTTTTATAAGGTGGGGATAATGAAGTTGCCTTCTAAATGGCAACAAGTTTGCGAACAAAACGGCGCATATTTGACATAAATTGGATAATTTTAAGTATGTTAAATAAAGCGTCAAATTTCGATCAAAAATACGACATTTCTTTTTCCCCAAGAGACTCAATAAGACTCAATTTGTGTATTTTGTGCTTTGAAGTTTGGGTTGTAACTCAAACCAAATAAAAAAAAAATTATTGAAACGATATGTAACTGGAAAACCTTCGATTCGTGAAGTGTTCTTAAAAAAAGCGAGAGAATGGCACTGAGACTAAAACCTTACTCCTTTTGACGATATTTTCGACCAATAGTAGGCATTTTATCTTCCAAAATTCAACGTACTTTATTATACTGAAGTGTCTTCACATACTTCATAATGTCTTCAAAATGTCTTCACAAAATCAAATGTCTTCACAGTAAGTCAATTGTCTTCAAAATGAAGACATGTCTTCAAACCTGGCATTTCTGTGTCATGGTATCCCAGTCTACTTTGTTGTACCGGATTGGTTCCTAAATATGGTGTCGACAACGGTACCGATGTCGTGCCATTTTGCAATGATTTTGTCGACCTATTCTTCGTATTCGACAATCAAATACGGGCCAACACTGTGCCAATCTGGCACCGCGTCGACCGAACGAAAAACTACTCGACCCTTATTATGGCTATATTCGTATTCAATAAATATGAAACAAAAAATAAAGAAAAGTCATGGTTCACTAATAATCACTTTATTATAATATTTTAAAATTCTGTTTTTTTTTTCAATTTTGAATATAAACTAAAAAATAAATACAATAGTGTCAATTGTCTTCGTCGTATTCGTGCTCTACAAGATTTGTGCAGCCGCAGCATTCAGTATCAAAAATGTGATCTTCAATGCAGTTACGAAATTAATTTGCTGATTATTATCATCAATATCGTAACCAATCTCTTCTCCGGCTCCGGCTACTAACGAGGCGTTCAGTGTATTAGATTACCTGGAATTCAAAATGTGTAAAAATAGTGAATATCACCAATAAAATGAAAAAATCAATAGTAATAGCTACCTGTGACTTTTTTTTTCGAGAGAAAGAAATTTTGTTGGGATTCGGATTTATTGAAGGTAACACATCCTCATAGCCTCAGCTGAGATTGTCGAGTGCCTGGCAGTTCCGCTAGATCATCCAGATGTGCAGCAGCTTATACCGAGTCTAGTGGCAACTGATTTCCTCCATCACCTGTGGTGGTATCTTGAGGGATGAGAAACAATTGCATAGAAGAACTTTACGATTAAAAGTATAACTACTTATCAGAATAACTAAACTTACCATTAATTTCACGATGATCATTCAAGTGTGTGAAGTGATCACGAAGATTATCAAATTTAATTCATTATCATGGGTAAGCTGAACAAACGTTATATACGTTAGTTGTTGGTGATTGCGTTGAGATGTGTTCATTTGTCCGGTTTAATCGGCAATCCTTCCACCGAAGTTGGAGGCGGAAGATGGGAGTCCAGCGAGTGTTGTCTCGAATATTCCTGTAGATAATGTAGTGAACGGTAATCAATGACCGCTACATTAATGCTTAACAATTGCAATACCTATTGAAATAGATTGAGTTTTTACCTCTTTTACCCATCTTCTTCATCAAACAGTCGAACGGAAATGGACACTCAATTTCTTCGATTTTGTTTCATTCAGGCACCGCTATTTATTCCTTCAACCGCTTTTCAATTACGTCCGACTTTTGTAGGATTGTTCTACATGAAAATACGCATATGCTTTTGAATGTTCGTAGAACTTGCGCATTTTTTTTCAATAACTTCTGCCGCTGTGCAGATGAATTCGTTACCTAAAATAAACAGATAGTTTTACGTAAATTGAACATAATGAAATAGAGTTTCTGTTACCTGTCCGATTTTCTTCGTACTGTTTTTTTTATTTGCTCGTCTCCGAAAAACAAAATCCATACTCATTTTTACCGTACCGATAATTATTTTGGATGGAATTACAGTACACAACAACGAGCTGATATTTGAGACTGTTTGTTTTGAACATTGATGCTCCCGTTCGTTTGCTGACAGTTCGTAAAGAAAGAGAAAAAGCAGTGATGCCATTTCCCTCGGACATGTAATCGCGTACGTTTATAGCTAGAACTATAGTTAGAGCAGCCTGCGGGGAGCAAGGCGGGGTTAGAATCCAGCACTTTTGTAGCACTTGTCGTCGCTCGGTCGACATGGTGTCTATAACCACTCGAAAATATATGAATCTGGGATGCCATGAGCTTCGTTGGACACGAAGCTAAATTGGGAAAAGGAGAATAATGAACAATCATCGTGCGGACAAACGGTATTCATTGGTAGTCATTCAAGGTGTCAACCTCACGCTGTCAACCTAAAACATGTTTTTTACCAAATGAAAGACGAATGCACAGCAGAAACATGTAGAAAATATTGTTTACGGAAACTGTTAGTGGACGCAGGGCGCAATAGTGGTTTGTTTGATTGAGTTCGGGAAACTTTGATGTGAGAGATCGAATAGTAAATTGAATACTACAGATCACAGAAAAACTACCCTTTGAAGAAGTCTAAACAAAATAACAATGGGCCTGATTCTCCTGCGCGAATGGAATGTGACAGCAATGAACTCCTCAAAGTCACATGACCCAAGTCACCGTATCGCCGAAGGCGATTGCCCTGACGTGAGAGGTTCATTTTGGAGTAAAATACCCAATGAATGACAAATGGTGCAGTGTTCATTGAAATACAGGGTTTTCCAACTTTAAATTCCGAAAGTAAATTGAAATAAAACACACTTAGAATTCGAATTTCGATGAAACTTTTATTTCAAATTAAAGTTCGGTTTATGCCATTATGTGTGAAATACAACATCATTCAAATGTCCACCTAGGGCTTCCTCGCACACCTTCATCCGGAACAGGTAATTTTCGATGACCATATTGTGGCACGTGGCGCCGTCCTTCTGAAACCACATGTCATCCGTATCCATATCTTCAATTAGTGGCAAAAAAATTCGGTTAACATGCGGCCATAGCGCTCATCATTCACAGTTACCGTCTCGCCGTCCAAATTTTCAAAGAAATACGGCCCGATGACTCCACCAGACCATAATGCGCACCAAACAGTGACTTTTGGCGGATGCAATGGCCTCTCAACAATCACGTGTGGATTTTCTGAGCCCCATATACGGAAATTTTGGGTGTTCACATAGCCACCGAGCTTTTATGCGAAAATTCAGCATTTTGCTGCTGTTGTTCGTTCACTCAATCGTCGTATGCCCGACGCATTCCATGGTCACCACGCTCTAATTTTTGTACCAGTTGGACTTTATATGGATGTAGGTGCAAGTCCAAATGCAAAATTCGCCACAATTATGTGTTTGACAAGCCCAATTGCTGAGCACGCCGTGGAATCGAAACATTCGGGTCATCCTCCACACTGGCAGCAACAGCAGCAATATTTTGGGCCGAACGCACATTACGATGATGCACAGGTTTCACAATATCCGCTACGGATCCAGTTTGTTCGAATTTACGCACTACATTAGCGATTGTGAGCTCTGTGGGCCGTCCATGACGATCAAAATCCGTCCGTAATGCTCCAAAACATTTGCCGGTTTTTCATCATTTTTATAGTATAACTAGCTAACCCGGCAAACTTCGTCCCGCCCATTTACTTGATTAATTCTCGAGTAATGCAGAAATTTGTGTTTTACTTGTATGGCAGCCACCCCTAAGAGAGGGGGGAGGGGTATCTAACCACCATAGAAACATTCATTGTACCCTAAAGTTTCCATATGCCTAATTTGGTTTAATTTGCTTGATTAATTCTCGGGTAATGCAAAAATTTGTGTTTCATTTGTATGGCAGCCCCCTCTGAGAGAGGGGAAGGAGTATCTAAACACAATAAAAACATTTATTGCATCCTAAAACCTCCACATGCCAAATTTGGTTTCATTTGCTTGATTAATTCTCGAGTAATGCAGAAATTTGTGTTTCATTTGTATGGCAGCCCCCCCTTTGAGTGGGGGAAGGACTGTCTAACCATCATAGAAACATTTATTGCACCCTAAAACTTTCACATGCCAACTTTGGTTCCGTTTGATTGATTAATTTCCGAGTAATGCAAAAAATTGTGTTTCATTTGTATGGCAGCCCCATCTAAGAGAGGGGGAAGGAGTATTTTATCACCATAGAAACATTTATTGCATCCTAAAACCTCCACATGCCAAATTTGGTTTCATTTGCTTGATTAATTCTCGAGTAATGCAGAAATTTGTGTTTCATTTGTATGGCAGCCCTCCCTTTGAGTGGGGGAAGGACTGTCTAACCATCATAGAAACATTTATTGCACCCTAAAACTTTCACATGCCAACTTTGGTTTCGCTTGCTTGGTTAATTTCCGAGTAATGCAGAAATTTGTGTTTCATTTGTATGGCAGCCCCCCCCCTTAGAGAGGGGGGAGGGGTCTCAAAATATCACGAAAACCTTCCCCGGCCCCAAAAACCCCTACATACCAATTTTCATGTCGATCGGTTCAGTAGTTTCCGAGTCTATAAGAATCAGACAGACAGACAGACATCACTCCATTTTTTTATATATAGATTTAACAAAATGACACGTTGTGCGATGCTAAAACGATCCATATTGTAAAATGGCAGACATTCAACTAACGATATGACGCTTTGGTTGACAGCTATGTAAAACGGTTGTCAGCGGAGGGCTGTATACTTTCGGAAGCCAGAAATGGGAAACCCTGTACATGTCGAAGCTTGTGTTTTTTGCAAAGACTCTATGCATTCAATGTGTTTTATGACTATATATTTTTTTGATTTTAAAAATATTCATTCCTTGTTACAAATATATATTTTTTTGTTTAAATCGTTTATTTTTACAGGCTCAGTTACATAAGTTTAAAGGAGCCGAACTCCTATCGTTGTTACAAATATGTACAGGAAATAATTTCGTTTATCTTTATAAATGTTTTCCTCTTATTATTATTGATTTGAGTGTATTGTTTTGATTTCGCATTCGTTTTGATTCCGCATTCGTGTTTAGACGGTGCTAATTCCGTAATAATTACGCTAAAAGTTTGGTGGAAGGTTGACTATTCTTTATAACATTGCAGTGCACATTAATTTTATAGTCGCCTCACATAAAAGCCATCAAGGTAAGGTATATTTATTATCACATATAAATAAATTTAAAAGCTGAATTTTATCCATAGACAATGAGCCGATAAAAATGATAAAGCTGTCAAGGATCTTGTAATTCTACTGCCCGCAACTGCGCTGATATCGTCTGGATTCTCACTGGATGAGCCAGGTGTGCACGCATCTCGCATCTATCTTATGGTCAAGCTGGGTCTAGGAATCGATAAGGACGAAGCTATGAGCACAGATGATAAAGGGTGTGTCACATCAAATTGCATCACGGAAAAAACGCTGTAGAAATTCGCCCAGTAGACCGATCCTTTTGAAAATTTTAGACAGTAAAATAAAAACTATTAAACAACTTTTGGCATTTTGTTTTTATTCATACTTCGAGCCCAAGCCCGTATGCTCGCACCTTCCTCTTTACCCCGTCCATAAGGTTCTGTACAACGTCAGGTTGTAGTTTTTTTTTGAACAGAAATCCATTTTCTCTTGAAGTCCGCCTCCGATTTGACAACTTTTGGGTTCTTCCGGAGGGCCTGCTTCATAATCGCCCAATGTTTCTCTATTGGGCGAAGCTCCGGCGCGTTGGGCGGTTTCATTTCCTTTGGCACGAAGGTGACCCCGTTGGCATCGTACCACTCCAACACGTCCTTTGAATAGTGGCACGAAGTGAGATCCGGCCAGAAGATGGTCGGGCCCTCGTGCTGCTTCAATAGTGGTAGTAAGCGCTACTGTAGGCACTCCTTAAGGTAAACCTGCCCGTTTACCGTGCCGGTCATCACGAAGGGGGCGCTCCGCTTTCCGCAAGAGCAGATCGCTTGCCACACCATGTACTTTTTGGCAAACTTGGATAGTTTCTGCTTGCGAATCTCCTCCGGAACGCTGAATTTGTCCTCTGCGGAGAAGAACAACAGGCCCGGCAGCTGACGAAAGTCCGCTTTGACGTAGGTTTCGTCGTCCATTACCAGGCAATGCGGCTTCGTCAGCATTTCGGTGTACAGCTACCGGGCTCGCGTCTTCCCCACCATGTTTTGCCTTTCGTCGCGGTTAGGAGCCTTCTGAACCTTGTATGTACGCAGGCCCTCCCGCTGCTTGGTCCGCTGGACGAATGAACTTGACAAATTCAGCTTATTGGCGACATCCCGGACCGAACTTCTCGGATCACGTCTAAACTGCTTAACTACGCGCTTGTGATCTTTTTCACTGACGGAGCATCCATTTTTGCCGTTCTTCACCTTCCGGTCGATGGTTAGGTTCTCGAAGTATCGTTTTAGTGCTCTGCTGACCGTGGATTGGACGATTCCCAGCATCTTACCGATGTCCCGATGTGACAACTCCGGATTCTCGAAATGAGTGCACAGGATTAATTCACGACGCTCTTTTTCGTTCGACGACATTTTTCCAAATTTACGAAAAATTGACAGTGAAGCATGGCCAACGTGATCTATACACTCTTATCTGATTATAAGCGAAAGCTGAAGATATAATTCCTAAAAATTATATTTCTACAGCGTTTTTTCCGTGATGCAATTTGATGAGACACACCCTTTACTCCAGCTGCAACTACTGGTGAAGATGTTCCTCAACTAGAGGATGACACCGAGGGTGCCTCACACATGGAAAAAGTTGATTGAACATATACGATTTTTAACTACTTAAGTAGCTTTTCGTAATTTTTGAAGGTCTGATTTGGGTTTTTGGAAAAAGGAAACGTTATTCAACAATAAGTTCCTCGTATCAGTTAGGGTCAACTATTGTAAACTTACATTTTAATTTTGTACCGCGTTATGGCGGCTGAAGAAGATGTATATTCTTGTCATTAGTAATAGCATACCAAATACTTGAACTGACTACATGTTAATAATAAATATAAATTATTTCAAAATTCACAGTATAACTGGATAGCATTCGAAATTGCCTATTTTTGTTCGAAAATTTTCACCATGTAGATGATGACTACATCTTTGAATCTGAAGTAGCAATTGCCCGTTTGGAACGGCGAATGATTGAAGAACGTTTAAATCCTTTGGAAATGTCTAATCCTATTTTTGGTTACCATTGCTGCTACTAGACTTCAAAAGTCACAAAATGGCATGTTTTTCCAACTGCAATCGCCCACAAGAATTGAGTGAGTGTCCATGAGAGTTCATTCATGGTAAAAATCTCACCACAGTCGCCTTCGGAAATTGAGTGAGGCAATTTTTGCTAGCTGTCACTTCTAATTCGCGCATCAGAATCAGCCCCAATGTGTAATATTTTTTTAGAGATATTAAAAAGCCCTGTTCAAGCTGAAAATGAACCCCGTGTTTTTAGAAGAAATAATATGTTTCAATTTGATAAAAAGCAACTTAAATATGCGTTCAATGTTCTTTCTCTTTGCTGAGAAAGATTACACTTCAAGTTAATTGACTTGTTTATATTGTCATTAGGCTGCAATTGACATCAGATACACACACACACACTGCATCTGCAGTCGTCTTCATCCTACACCGGAGGAATCATTTACCCGTATGTCACAAAGTGACATCTCTCATCGGCAGGAGGAATCGCCTTCTGCCGGCGAAGTATTCACACCTCTCCTGGCTCTCCCAACCTCTCCACAATAGGTGGATGATGATAGATTAACCTGAGAAGATCGATACCCACCACCAGCCTCCAAGCCATGTATCTGCGGCAGTGTCCACCCCAAACAATTACGACACGGATCTTACCGCTCCCCGGTGGGCGATGCTAACTAGTGTTGGGATCACCGCACAAATCATCGCCACGCTGCTTCTGCTGATGATGGGGCTGCACACTATAAGATTAGACAAACCAGATGGAGACGTCGGTCGGCGGCTGTCCGGTTGTCGGCTGACCAAAGATGCTAGGTTCATCAAGCTGCCTACTAAGTGCTACGACTCAATTTGTGGAGACTGCTAGAAAACAAACGACTCCGGCCGTCCGTCCGTACGACTTGTTCGTCCAAAGACCTCATCGCATTGAGTGGAGCAGCAAAGTAATTGCTTAATTGCCTGTCCGAAGTGTGTCTTGGGAGTTTATCATCTCTTTGACTGATGCCGGCCGATGCCGGGAATGTTTGGAGCGATTCGGAGGTGGGTTCATTTTAAAGTGAAATCATGCAACAGATGCGGGTGTGTGTGTTTGTGTGTGTGTTCGCTTTCGGTAATTAAAATTGAAATGGTCCTGCTGAAGTTCCATTGCGATGAAAGTCTAGCCTGCCGTCTGTTACTGCTGCCTCTCGCAACAGGTCGCTGTTTGGATAATGTGTATATTAATATTCATTCATTTGACATCGAATATTCAGTGATTATATTTCCGCTCCCGCCGTCGGAATTAATTTCCCATTATAAATTGTCAGAACGCCGATTTTCCTCTCGCGAAAAGTCAGAACGAGCGAGGATTAATAGCTCATTAAACGGTTTCCATAAATCACTGCCGCAAGCAGATTTAGAAGAAAATTTGTGGAACTCGACAGCAGGCATTTGTAAACTCGTTACATCACTCATCTGTGGCGGCCGAACCGAACCAGAGGAAGGGGTTTGGAAGAAAAGAATCCCACGAAGACGCGCCAACAAGTTGTTGAGCAATAAAATTTTCCGAAGACAGCTAACTCGACTTGGCACATGAGTAACACAGGAAACAAGCTGGGGAAAAAAAAACTTATGAATGAAACTCACATCTCAGCGAAGTTTTAAGCGCGAGCAATTATCCGGAGTCTAGTTTTTTGAATGAATGAACAAAATCCAAACGCGTCGTAACTTAATCTTCTGCTCCATCGCCCCCTCCCTTTGAAATCGCTGCTGCTTGTGCAATGATGGATGATGAACAAGTGGAATTTGGTTACGCAAAAAATTATATCTGGACAGAGAAAAAATATACACCCATTTGCGCACATGTGGGAAGTCGTACTGAAAGAATGTTTGTCACCCGGCGGATGAAGAAGCTGAATATATCACTCAATTCGAATTCCCCCCTCCCGTTTCGTGTGTACTGAATGGAAAATATATGAATGGATACAATGGCAAAAATGAGCACCAAATGGCAATAGATCGGGACGCGAAACATCAGCAGGAATGGTTATAGCAACGAGTCCCAGTTATGTTTAGTGCAAAGTATATTTATAGCACAGTGCCATGCTCTTTCGCCGGTTACGGTCAAATGGCAAAAAAATGTAAATCTTGTGACATATTTTAAATTAGCCACTAAACGAATGTATCACATCATTAGAATGAGACTTATCGCGATCGCGTGAGGCTCGCGATTGCGTGACTTCCGCAATGTGTAGTTTCAAATTTGGAATGCATGATCGATTTACGCTCAACTTATAATTAAACCTGATGTTACATTTCTAACATATTTGGGATTTTTTCGAAGGCCTGTACTGATATTTAGTATTGATAATTCAGGGTGTTAGAAGAAAAGGGTTCTTTTCCAATAACCTCTCCGGTCTTTTCGTCACGTGGATCTGAAATATGAGGATTTTGTAGCGTGTTATGTGTGAGTTCTGAAATGTATTTTTGTGAATTAATGTGAATGACTGAAAACATTACATTTTGCGAATATCAATAAATAATGTGATTTTCATTTCGCCTTTTCAGTCAATCAGGACATTCTTGATAACATTTCATATATGTATATTCTAATAGCCATAACTTATAATATTTTTTCTAGACTCGTGATCCTGCTATTGTTTTATGATATTGTGGCTTCTGTTCTGTCCTCTAGAATTATCACCAAAAGCTATGAGATGGTTAATGCTTGGTGATCATGTTTCGATATGAGATTTTTTTGCCTCTCATATCTTAAATTCCTCCGAAATTGTAGGTCTTGAGTTTATTACCCAAGATACCAGGATACCAGATATGAGCATTGACATTGGTAGTGTTAGCGAATAGATTTTTTATCTAGTGACAACTGCTTCGCCGGATTGGGATTTTTGACCCCTTCCCCCATACGTTACGCAATTACTATCTCTAAAACACAGCAAGTAACGCGAACTCGGCAACCTTGTCCTTCTCTTCTCACGTTACGTGATTTGTACACGACGCCTCTTTTAACATACCTATAGATCAAATCGGTTGTCTTAACGAAATCTCACAATATGTGCGTTTTCATTCCTTGTGAGGTCCGTAATTTACAAGTGTGTATATTTCTTCTCCATCATGAATACTAGTTCCTATACGAACTTTTGAAGCATTACTATTTGTATGATAGGGACTTAATCCAAATCCTCCCTTCAAATCTAATGCATGAAATATCCAACAATGCCGAACTGCTTTTCTTTAACTGTAATTTCTTGGCTGCTATTCGGCATTTTCGGTAGATTGCAGGTTTGTGACAGGCTCTTGCCTGAGGATGAAAGTTCTGCTTCTGATGAACTTTTGGATTTCGGTGATGTAGCTTTCCATGCTGTTTCGTATGTTTCGTACCAACACCAACATTAAGCCAAGCTTGCACGACAACACAGACCAGATTGATCAAATGATGGAATTTGAAAATAACAAGTATCCCAGTATTCTAAGTATTCACCCATCAATTTGATGGGTTCAACTCCAAACCCATATATTGAAATGAAAAAAAAAATCATGTCACTTACACCACATTGCTTCTAACCCTCTCAATTTACAATGTACCAAACTGATATAAGGCGTTGTACACAAATTACGTAACGCTAAAAATCACCCTCCCCCCTACGTAACGCGATTTCCTATCTCTAATACACAGTACAGCAATTCCAAATGAAATCGTCCTAAAAATGCAGATTTTAAAAACTTGTATTTTTGATTCCAATGAAAGTGTGTATTCCGTTTGGGTTGGAGGAAATATGAGTTTTTCCCAGCAATTGGGAATTTTTTGACTCAAGCGTAACTTTTGAAAAGGGCGTATCGATTTAAGTAAGAGAAATCTTTGATAATTTATATCTCAAAAACTATGAGCCGTACCGAAACAGTGTCTTAGAATGAGTTATAGAGTATTGATGGTCGAATATGAAAAAAATGTACACTGAGAAAAAAAATTAGCACTCTTTTTTTTTTAATTTACAAAATAAAAATTCAATTTGCAATATCCAAAATACATATTTTTTGAATTTTTTTAAAAAATTTTTTATACAAAATAGAAGTCATGCAGAAAATTTAAAAAATGGCCCCAAGATGGTAAAACATTTTTTGACGAACTTTGTGGAACATCGTATTTATAGGAATTTTCGAAACTTCGAATTTTTGTATGTTAACAATCATTTTTAGCCACAAATTATGAATCCTGATGTGATTTTAAACAAAAAAGGTTATTATCAATCTCCTTCTAAATGTAGCCATTCTCGAGATATTTAAAAAAATATTTGTAATTTATTGTCTTTATAATAGTAAATAGGCCCTTTAAATATGTTTGTCGTGTTATACCATCATGTTCATGAGATTTTATGAATTCGCTTATAATTTCCAACAACTTTTCCAAATACATCGTTATGGTAAATACATATGTTTAGGAGTTACGTTACGAAATATTCGAAGACATGTGGGTTAATACAAAACGTAGCGAAACTAAAAAATCTTTTTTATCTTAATACAAACTTCAATCAATCAAAAAAATTGTTGGAAATTATAAGAAAATTCATAAAATTTCATGAACATGACGGTACAACACGATAAACATATTAAAAGAGAATATTTACTATAAAAAATATTATAAATTTGAAATATTTTTTTAAATGTCTTGCATAAATGGTTGCATTTAAAGGAGATTGATAATAACCTTTTTTGTTTTAAATCACATCAGAATTCATAATTTGTGGCTAAAAATGATTGCTAACATACAAAAACTCGAAGATTCGAAAATTCCTAAAAATTCGATCTTCCACAAAGTTCGTCAAAAATAGTTTTACCATCTTGGGCCCATTTTTTAAATTTTCTACATGACTTCTATTTTATATGAAAAAATTGAAAAAAATATAAAAAAATACATATTTTTTTATTTGAATTTTTTCAATTGCTCTTGAGTTACGCGAGCAGAATGGAGCCGCGCATTATCGTGGATGAGGAACACTCCTTTCGTCAATAAACCTGGCCTTTTGTTCTTAATGTTCGTAATCTTAATGGACAGCGCAGAAGAGGCAGACCCAGAGGCTCGTGGTGGCGTAGCCTTACCAATGACATCCAAACTGTTGATGCCAATCTTACCTGGCGGCAAGTGAAAGCCATGGCAGATGACCGTCGACAGTGGAGACTTTTGACATCGTCCCTTTGTTCAGCCCAACAGGCAGACACGCATCAATAAGTTTTGTTCTTATTCGCGGTTCTTAATCGGTCCAAAACTTCCCAATAGTACGGTGATGAAACAGGCCTTCGGCGGTCAACGATTCGATAGCACTGAAGAAATTCGTGGCGCAGTTACATCGTACTTTGAGAAGTTGGACGCTACGCACTTCGCGCTCGGAATAGAAAAACTCGTGCCACGCTATGAAAAATGCCTCGAACGTTACGGCGATTATGTAGAAAAATAGAAAATAAAACGTAGATTACGAAAATCACCTTGTTCTGGGTCTCAACTTTATTTTTCCGCGATTTCTGAGGCACTGAAACTTATTTTTTGAACGACCCTCGTAATTCAAATGTGAGAAATTGACATTTCTGACATTGCCATAAAATCCTCCATCTCTCACCTCCTTTATTATTAGGTTGATTACCTGCAATAGTTATATTTTAGGGATTTATTGTTAGAAAACGTGCATTTCCTCAGATAATTACTGTGTCGCGTCGTCTGCATGCAAGAATTTAATTCTGTTCAACCAGGCGACAAAGAATGACGAGGTACTTTTGTAACCTTGATTTCTGAATATCTTTAATACTCTATTTTTGAATAAATGATGATCAAAATTTGGTCTACTTATAGTTGAAGTATTTCCAGCTTAAAAATAATTCAATGATTTGATATCAGGTGTTTGATTGAAATGTTTTTTTTTTCAATTTTCCTCATTAGACAATAAAAATAAACATCAAATTTTAGAATGCTCGTAAGAACAGAATTGCTTCAACCAAATCTTACTTCATGGAGGCTCGAAGATCTGATTTCACAATTTTCAAAGCAGAGAATAGCCTTTCACGCTGACTTAAGTTGATGGAAACACTGCAATGACTTCATGTACTATGTCATCTTGTACGATCGGTTATATTATTCAGGCAAAAAAAGCTTGGGCTTCACTTCGAAAGATATTCAGTGGCAGGTTTCACTTCTACTTCTCTTTTCTTAGGTGACGTAGTTCCGCTTTTTTGTTATTCAGATAAGCATCGGAATCTGTGCTCTCTGATGAAGAATAAGACTCAGGATTATCTCTGCAAAATTCGTTGACAGATTCATAATCCTCCTTCGCCAACAACAAACCTTTCCTTGGCCATCGTTATTCGGCTCTCGTTAAGTAAAACACTACTTTCTGGATCGATGTACACAATGCTGTCAACAATATGGGACTATTTAGACAAAAATGTACTTTCGATTCTCTCCACGGACCGTTCCACTCCATCTACAATTGGTCCTTCTAGGTCCTTCAAGCTGCAGTGCTTTAGTTAGGGAAGGAACAGGTACCACTGTTCTCGGTTAGGGAAGTATTCTCATTATCTAAATCACTGATGAAATTTCTATGTGGCATGATCTAGAATTGCTCCTCTCCCTGCTCTTCTTTAAAGAATTGCATTCGTTTTCGTGGTTCTAGCAGCAGAATGATCATTAAGTCCGTCACGAATCAACAACAGGAATGTGTGAACGGTGAGCGCATATGGTAGGTTTTGAATTTATCTGGAACTTTTCTATCACGGGATCATACTGAGCATAATATTCGTCATCTTCGACTTCGGTTCCTCATTGGTTTCACAGCTCGTCTGAGGGTCCAGGTTCATTTTGTCAACAAGACAAACCACGTTTGACGAATTATCAGTGACGATACATAGAACTTGAGCATTTGTAATACCATAATCAGCCAGCACTTCCTTCGACAACCTGTTACAAAATCGCATGAATGCTGAGCCTTCGTATCCCGGACAGCCAATACACGGGGAACTGGTTCATCATCCTCGGATCGAATGTTAACTCGCCAAATAAATGATGCGGTGAATGGTACAGGCATCAATTTTGATGAATACAAATCGGTTCTTAAGGGATTTGCGCAAGTTCACTTTTTTAGCGTTTCATTCTTCAATCACCATGCGTCTGATGTTTTGGCTTTGAAGACAAATTCCAAGTTTTCTTGCCAACCATGAAGAAAAAGAAAAATATCACAGAAAAATATCCCAGAAAAATATCACAATATTAGGAGTTATATTTTTAGCGGTCCTAAAAATAGAGTATTGCCAGATACCTTTAGAAGTCTGTGGTTAACCCTTTGAGTGCGGAGCAAATTTTGTGAGCATAATATGCCAAAAATGCGGATGAGGTATATTTTTATCTAACATCCAAATGATCGTAGATAACTGATGAGGTCACAAATGTTAAGTTTGCTGGACAAAGCGCGTGAAGTCCTCTTTTACAAATGCTCCCGAAAGACGAAATCATACGTTAAAAGATGCCAATTCGAAAATGCTAACATAGAACAAGACGGGCGCTATCGGGACGAGCGCGAGTGCGGCGAAAAAAAAAATTTCCTTGGTGGCAATATAGTCGTCATGGCCTCTTAAAGGGTTAAAGTGGATAATTCTGCTGTTCTGCGCAGCGTTGCCAGCCTTCCCGATTCACCTGGAATCTTCTAAACTTTTACGAATTATCCTTTGGTCTAGTCTTTCCAAGACATCTCCAGATTTATCCAGATTTATCGCAATAATATAACATTAACTCTGGGAAGCCATTGAGCTACCACATTAATCAACTTCCACGGAAAATGAAGCCAGCCACAATTTCCGTGAAAGTTGATCAATTTTTTAGATTTATACAGATGTGTCATGACATTTATAGCAATTTATAGGCTGTAGTCTCTTGCGAAGCAGTAAATTTGATGTGATTCAGAAGCTTCAGAAAATGAAGAATCTGAGTATGTTACATCCATGCGCAAAAAGATGGCTGTTACTGGAAGAAGTTGTTGATAGAATACCTGGTAGCTTTGATGCTTTCTTGTAGTTTCGTTAAAAATAAATGACATTATTGATAAATGATAAATGACTTCACTGAAAAACACCTGTCAACCCTGGTTCTACGGTGTTCTTGCAAAGTATTATTCCCATATAGTTCGCATTATTAACCATGAAAGTAATAAACAAAATTAACCCTTTAGCATTGGAGACAGCAACATCACAATTACGAAAACACTTGTAATACTAACCTCGAGTCAACCGCGAGTAATCGGTTACATATTACTAACAAAGTTATGAGGCAAACATTGTGGAAATATTGAACTCCCGGCCCCGCCATATTGACGCCATATGAGCCTTAATAAAAATATATATTTTGGATAAAAAAAAACCCTTTATAAGGCCGGGGAAACTAGGCAACGAATCGATTCCAACTCCAGAGAACATAATCCTTACATGAGGAATAACACATACCGTTCTGAATCATATTTCGGACAACATCATATTTCGGACACTTTGTTCTAATATCTTGAAATGCTTAATGCACTGATGATATAACTATAAAATTAATATCGCAATTGCTTCTTTAGAGTAATTCCTTGGTTCCAATATCATTTCATATGAGAACTTCATTTGAATTATAATATAATCGGCAAAAATCTATCAACACTGTTCACTATCGTTTGTGTTTGACGTTTGCTTAGCGTGAGCACGTAGAATTTACCCGTTCATCAATATTTAAATTTCTCCCGTGTATCATCAGTTCTCATCATCGTTAACAGTTTACTGTGATTGCTTGATAAGTGTTTCGCATTTGACTATAAAATATAATCAAGTAAATGTAATTTTTGTTCAAAAAATCACAAAATAAAGTGTCCGAAATTTGAATTCTATCTGTCCGAAATTTGATTTAGTGTCCGAAGTTTGATTTTTATTCGTTTCATTTGAAAATCATTTTATTCGATGATTTTTTTTATGTTTTCAATCAAATAGGTACCAAAGTAGCATACTGAACTAATTTATTAAACATACCAAATAATACCTATGTATAAAGTTTAGACCTGTTTTTTGCAGCATATGCCTTAAGCGTCCGAAATATGATTATGAACGGTATTTATTATTGGTTTTTTTTACTATTGAAACAGTTGAAAAAATTTATGGCAATATAGTCGACACGGCCCGTTAACCCCAAAAACACTGCCTTGTAAGTTCACTTTATTGCGCATTTGGTTATGTGATGATGATAATGTTGAATTAAAAGTCTTTAAACTTTTCAGTTCATTCGCCTTTAATCTAATCTAATCGCCTTATGTCAAAATCAAAACAATATTTCTAGTGCATTGATACCGATTATTTTAGCGATTTACAATCTTCCTAGTGCAGCGAAAAAAACCTGTTTTTATATAGAGTTTAAAATTTAAAATTTGATTTTTTCACCAAATACACCTTTTATTTTATTGAAAAAAACTGCATGATCTTACACAGTAGATCCTAAATAATACGTTTACAGTGATTTTTTTAACCTGTTTAATTTTCAACGAATTTATGCAGACTTTTCTGCCAACGCTCTAAAATCGTGATTTTGTTACACAAAAACGACTTCCAATTCAATATCGTACAGTTTTGGCAGCCGAAAAAAAATTGGAGTATTGCCAGAGATACCTTTAGAAGTCCTTGGCTAAGTAAAATATTGAAATGATATTCCAAGTGCAGCGAAAAGATTTTTTTTTGTTGGTGGCAATATAGTTGACACTACCCGTAAAAGGGTTAAAACATCAAAGTTTCCATATCTGGAAATTAAATTTTGTTTAATGAGCCAAGCATTTTGGTTTTACTGGTAGTCTGAATGTCGGGGTCGGAGTCGGAATTTTTTAAACCCTCCTGTACTTGCGTGCAAAATCATAACACGTATACTCGCGCACGGTGTCACAGACCGAAAATTTAACTTCTCTGTAATGTTGCCATTGTGTAATTTTCAGGCTTTATTGGCATTTATTTGAAGAAGAGGGTATTATTAAATAAAAAAAAACTCCAAAAATATGTTTTCTTCGTCTTTATTATGTTTTAATAGATCATCTAATTCAGCCTCCTCAAAACAGAGTAATTTTTGATACTCCAACACAAATAACGAAATTCGAATTTTTCTCTGTTATTAATTAAAAGTAACCCACTGAAAATAATTCATGGAAGTATAAAGAGCTATAGGATAACATAAAAACGTATCAATCGATTGTGGTTTCATTGGAGTTAGAATCAGAACATAGCATAACTGCATGCTCGAAACAAACATATTTTTTACATTCCATGCAGTTGTTGCGTGTTTTTCGGGTCTTTTATCGAAGAGAAGAATACATAACGGCCTTCTAGATAACCACCAGATGAGAAAGGTTCTGGAATATAAAGTTTACATATTTCTAATATTCTTTGTCTCTGTATTCTTGGTAAACTAAGAATTAATGCCTTTTTTAGATGGGGCATAAAAAGATGATATAAAAGGATTTCTAGGAACTTCCTTTTCTTTTTCTTTTTTTCTTGTCGATATTCTTCATTATAAAAAAGTATCCTCGAAACTGTAACTGTTAAAAATTACCATAAGCCACCGATTAGTTTATACTTTACTGTTTACAATTCTTCCACAAGTGAAATTATTTCACAAGTGTGTATATGTATGACCATTATATTTAGCAAATAACTATACGAAAGTCAAACATTTATATTTTGCTTTTGAACGTATGAATCTAACGACGTATAGTTAATATATGGATCCGTTCAATCCAGTTACAAAAGGGACTGAAATCAAATAAGAATAGTCCGGTAATGATCTCATGCATTATATTCAATGAAAATTTTACGCCACTAACATTTCATTCAACAATATTCTAGAATATGAGAAAAGGCACTGTGTCGGACCGAAAGTGTTAAAAAAGTGGCACACGTCCCCTTTGTACCAACACATGCGATACGCTAAACGATGACGAACGACGAATAACGAAGCTAGAGAGAATCGCAAAGTCGTAGTGTTGATATTTTCTGAGAAATGAACGCATTATTGATTTCTCGGTCTGACAGACCAATGCGCGAGTATAGGAGTGTTAAAGAATCTGAGAAATTAATTAATCGAACGAAGTACGCATAAAACATGACATCTCTCAGCATAGAAATAACGTAAAAAAACTATGGATGGGTTATACCTATGATATAACCGCAAGGTTAACGTAGGACTGTCATTGGCTTAGTAATCATTTGTGTTTTCTCAATTAGCAATAATCGCACTTCGAATGCTCCTCATTGGGTACGATATCGCCGCTGCGCAGAGCTGTTGATTAAATTATTGATTAAACTAGTGAAACAATTTACGAATTCAATTGCAAACAAATCCCAATTTAGGTCAATTCATGCATTATGTAGTGGTTATTACAGCAAATAGTTATCAACATTTTGCCAAATCATCAAACGGTATGCGTAGAAGTTCAGTGAGCTGGCGACATGAAGGGGCATGCAGTCTTGAATAACCGAGCCAAAGCGTTGCAATTGTACCCGCTTTTGTAGACCGTGTTAGCAAAACTCATTCCGGAGTGTAAAAATGCATGGGGCTATCAAAAGTACTGCCGAGATCTGGAATACCAATTTTCCCAATCTGTGTTGGGAAAACACATTCCGGTTTGCAAAAACGCAAGCGAATTGAAAAGTACTCGCAGCTTGCATCTAATTTGCAATGCCAATTTCCCCCGGCTCCATGGTTTTGAAGTCTGTGTTGGGAAAAAAAAATTCCGATTTGCAAAAACGCAAACGAGTACAAAAGTACCCGCTTGCATCTATTTTAAAATACCGATTTCCCTTGGTTTTTAAGTCTGTGTTAGAGAAACATTCAAATTTGCAAAAGCGCAAACGAGTACAAAAGTACCAGCAGCTTGCATCCATTTTGCAACGTCGATTTGAAGTCTGTGTTAGGGAAATATTCCGATTTGCAAAAGCTGAGTACGGAAGTATCCGCTGCTTGCATCTATTTTGTAATGTCAGTTTCCCCAGACTTCATGATTTTGAAGTCTGTTTTGGGGAAATATTCCGATTTGCAAAAGCGCAAACGAGTACAAAAGTACCCGCTGCTTGTATCCATTTTGCAATGCCGAATTTCCCAGGCTCCATGGTTTTGAAGTCTGTGTTAGGGAAACATCCATTAATTCCTGCGATGGTACCTCAATCGCTGTTCAATTATAACTGAGTGGATTTCCGAGCGGCGCTCGCTTATATACCGATTGGTGATTTCAATAGCCTGTTTTGAAAGCAATTTTAAGGCTATTGAAACAAGTTTTTGGATCAAAAAGTAACAAGTATATAACGCGTAGACATTTTATATTTCGAATGAAGTGTTTATCATACCATTTCGTTCAGTTGTTTAAGAGCTATTAACGCTCAAAATCTCGGTCTCCGGCGTAACGCTTTCGTTTTCGAAACTTTAATTTTACACCCCGGTATAGAAATGAAAGACGTAGTCCTACGTCAAAAGGGAAGGATGTCATTTTGTAGTTCATCTGAACAGCTGAAGAATAACTTTCATGTATTTTCCCCTTAAAGTTCATTAAGAACCTACAACATGACATCATTCCCTTTTTTGTACGTTAGTTCTATGCTGAGAAATGTCCTATTTTAGGCGACCAAATTTCACCTGAATTAGGCTTTATGTGTTTCAACAGTATGTGTACGACATGTTTGTCAAAATTTAATAATAATATTCTAAATTATTATTAAAAATTGAATGAAATTTTGTATAGTTTACATCAATTTTATTAATTTTATCATTTTTTATCAGTTCGGTTTTTTTGTTTTCATCACTCAAAAGGCACACCTAACACCGACACGAAATCACAACCATTGTTTCCAAAAGGCACTTTTGTGTGTTACGGCGATTGAGTTATTTTTTCGGATGTGAGAATGAGTGTTATTGCAATTTTAAATAAGTTGTAGAAAATTTTGAACCATTATGGTTCTAGCAGTTATTTTGAGTAACTATACCATAATTCGGAATGATTCATGCAGGATTTCGATACTTATTCTATTTCAAGCATCTGACTCTCTACTCAGTGCGGGCAACATAGGAACATGAATGATGCGGATAGTTCTCTTTGGATTGTAATCGTGTGCAGGGACATACATTCCATAATTCACATTATACGTGAACAGACATTTCATATTACATGGAAACTTCAATATAACTCTGTAACAGTGCCCTTCTTCCGATGTTTGGGAGACTTGTTGGTAGTTGTATGGACCATTCATATAATTTTCGTACAGAATTTCTTAAAAATATATATTTTTTTAAATGGGATTTCAATTGTTAAAAAAATTTCTTGTCCAAAGTAATTTTTATAATTTTTTTGATATTTTTTATGAAAGATTAAATTGTTTTCTATATTTCATCCTCTGACTAAAATTTCGTAGGTCCTAAATTTTTGCAAAAAAAAATCGAAAATATGTTAAAAAACAGGAAGTGGGTTATATCTATGGTATAACCGCAAGGGTGACGTAGGACTATCGTTGATTTAGAGATCATTTGTTTGAAGTTGAATCTGAATTCATTCTGAATGAATGAATATTTGGAGAACTTCGAAAACGAGAGCGTTACGTTGGAGGCACAAGGTTTTATGCATCCAATAATGGATACGGAAATATCCTACTGATGGGGAAGAATAATCTTCAGAAGCTATCCTGTTAATTGCGATTGATTGAAAAATCACAAAACCAAATGTATTTGGTCAGGGAGGCGATCTGGCGTAGTGGTAACATCCATGCCTCCTACGCTAAAGGTCACGAGTTCAATTCTCACTCCCGACATTCTTCCTAAAATGGAAGTAAAAGTGACGAAACAGCCAAATGAGTTGAAAATCACTATAATACAGATAAAAAAAAATGTATTTGGTCACAGTGTTACATGGATAGAAAACATTCAAATAAACTCTTTCACATGAATGTATTTTTAAATTCCCAGAGGAACTGGCAGATTATTTTCCGGATCTTTCTCGATGCTGAATGGCATCCAAACGGAAAGAATTCCGCGCGTGTATGTGTGTGTGTGTGTAGCGGCTGCTTCGAGATCTTCCCGGGGAACCGTTTGTGGCATCACTCTCCTCCTGATGGATTCCCTTCTGGCATAAGGTGCACAAACAGGCTCTTGGTGACACCGTTCATCCGCGCTTTCATGATAAATGAAGAGCTCCACCACAACAGCCTGTTTTGAAAGCAAATTTAAGACTATTGAAACAAGTTTTTGGATCAGAAAGTAACAAGTATAGAACGCGTAGACATTTTATCTTTCGAATGAAGTGTTTATCATACCATTTCGTTTAGTTGTTTAGGAGCTATTAACACTCAAAATCTCGGTCTCCGGCGTAACGCTTTCGTTTTCGAAACTTCGATTTTACACCCCGGTATAGAAATGAAAGACGTAGTCCAACGTCAAAAAAACAACTTAAAAACTATAAGAACTACAGAATTTTGGTCACACAATAAAAATAGGAAATTGTTCAAGTTTTTATTCAAAAATTGCAAAAAAAAAATTCAAAAAAAAGTACAGTTATACCTCGATATAAGGCAACTTAATTTTTTTTTCGTTACGTTATATCGAAGCAGAAATTTTTTTTTTATTAATACAAGACTGTTTATGATTACTCAAAAATGTTCAAAAACTAATTTTCTATCACCCAGCAGTATTTATAAACCTTTCTTATACCCATTTAATATAATTTTCGTAGACAAATATATCAGTTTTAAGTAGAGGAAAAGGTTCGAAAAGATGGAAGTGAAATTGGTATCAATGTTCATTTCATATTTACTATGTTTGAGGGAGTGTATGACTGTACTGACAGATTGAGCGTTATAACATGCATGACTTAATAGCATGTTTGTACTAAAGTTTGACATTAAAATTAGGAATATTTGTAGCCAACTCTGGTGAAGTATGCGGTGTTCAGGAACAGCGATGAATTGATGAATTATGAATTTCTAAGCCGATGGAATGGTTATGCATCCTGCAAGAGTTGGGACAATAAATATTGTCATGCAGTATATCCGCTCCGCTAATTTTCCGTTAGCAGATTAGCGGAATTGTGTCCTCCACAATCAGTCAGTCAGTTGCAATTCAGTTTTTCGAACGGCCGGCACGCCTTTGTTTGTTTACATCCTTACGTGGTAAACGTCCCATTTCTAAGTTCTAGAGAATGTCCTCTTCCTGATATTCGCAAAACAGATACAGTCAACTCTCCCTTACTCGATGTTTTGTAACTCGATGTTTTCCCTAACTCAATGGATTTCATGGCACCTTTGATTTATTTTACAAGCATTCTTTTCTCGATAGCTCGATGTCTCCCTAACTCGATAGTTCCTTGGATATCGAATTAGGGAGAGTTGGCTGTAGTTCATGTTCAAATAAACTTATAATTCAAGATAGAACAGTGTATGTAGAACTTCTAGAATGTTAAGAACTGTTTACAGAGTTGCTGAAATGTTTCATTCAGCTAAATGTACAATGTAACCATCGTAATCTGGATACTGGCCATATTGTATAATATTAACAATACTCAACCGATCGGCGTCATTGTTTACGTTTGTGAAATGTTTTATTCAATACAAATTCAGTCATGTATCGATATGCGTCGGAAGTTTCCAGAACTAAATTAATTCAACTTTATTAAATGATTTCGTAATCCAGATTCAGGTCCAAAAAAGCTGGACGTGAAAAATTTGATTTAATAAGTCTAAATGTAAGTCTAAAAATAAGTCTAAAAAGTAAGCTTTATTTCTTCCCGCTTCAACTAGGGCAGTAGGGTAACACGGTGATTTGGACCACTCCTTTACCTTGAAAAGTACGGCTCAACTTGGATTTTTTATAATGTCATCTCCTTTTATTGTTAAACCGTATGTACCTAACGTAAAACAACTTTGGTAAATTTCGACAGGTGGAAGGAAACGGTAGAATGAACACTTCTTTTGAAAATATGAAATGTAATATTCTTGGGTTTTGGACATATTCATAGAACAATGCTACCCCATTTCACGGTACTTATTTTTTTTTTTGAGAAGATACTAAAAAGATTTATTCTAAATAATTTATACTCCAAAAACAATTTCTGTATTGTTTATTTTTAATTCTAAGACATCTTAAAAAGTTACGTTTTATCGAGGTTACCTTATACCGAGGGTGCCTTATATCGAGGTATGACTGTATTAAAAAAAAATTGAAAATTTAAATTCGTTTTTCTCAAAAACATATATTTATTTTTAGATTCTGAACGAAAATTATATAAATATTCCATACAATTACCAACAAGTCTCTCATACATTGGAAGAAGGGCACTGCTACTTTTGACTTTTTTTTAGATTTTTTTGAATTTTTTGGCAGTGTCATTTTTAAAAAAAGTTTGGTATTTTTTATGAAAATTTACACATTTTCCTACATGTCTTTCTTTCGCCAAAATGTTGGTCCGCGGTGTGGATCATCCCCTAAAGCGAGTTCAATTGTAATATAGAGCTTTTCGAAATTTGTCAATGATTGGTAGAATTTTTGAGGCTCTAGATTTTTTGTTTTGATCATGACTTTTACATTATCTGACCACTGCTATACACGACCACGAGTTGAATGACTTCTGTATTGATAAAACATAGTTTCCTTGCTGAAATATCTTTTTTTCTCGTTTTCACTTCATTTTCAGTCATTTATTTCGTTATCCTAGTTAACGTTACCATACTATTTCGCGGATAATCGGGGTTCTACTGTATCATATATTTAGAATTGATTTTTTTTTGTAAAAAAATTAGAAAAATAACTCGCTCTTTTCAAAAAGTAGTCTAATCTTGTTTGGAAATTTGTATGCAAAGTAGCTTTAATAACCAACGTCTTTACACCCACAAACTTTCACTGCAATCTGAGACGGTGCTGCCAAATCCTAAGACGAGTTGGCATGGAATTCGTCCATTGAAAATGTGTACGTTATATAGAAGTTCCCCTGTACTAAACTTTTATGTTAACATGAAACTAAAAAAAAGCAAAAACAAAGCTACATTAAAGGGTGTGTCACATCAAATTGCATCACGGAAAAAACGCTGTAGAAATTTAATTTTTAGGAATTATATCTTCAGCTTTCGCTTATAATCAGATAAGAGTGTATAGATCACGTTGACCATGCTTCACTGTCAATTTTTCGTAAATTTGGAAAAATGTCGCCGAACGAAAAAGAGCGTCGTGAATTAATCCTGTGCACTCATTTCGAGAATCCGGAGTTGTCACACCGGGACATCGGTAAGATGCTGGGAATCGTCCAATCCACGGTCAGCAGAGTACTAAAACGATACTTCGAGAACCTAACCATCGACCGGAAGGTGAAGAACGGCAAAAATGGATGCTCTGTCAGTGAAAAAGATCACAAGCGCGTAGTTAAGCAGTTTAGAAGTGATCCGAGAAGTTCGGTCCGGGATGTCGCCAATAAGCTGAATTTGTCAAGTTCATTCGTTCAGCGAACCAAGCAGCGGGAGGGCCTGCGTACATACAAGGTTCAGAAGGCTCCTAACCGCGACGAAAGGCAAAACATGGTGGGGAAGACGCGATCCCGGAAGCTGTACACCGAAATGCTGACGAAGCCGCATTGCCTGGTAATGGACGACGAAACCTACGTCAAAGCGGACTTTCGTCAGCTGCCGGGCCTGTTGTTCTTCTCCGCAGAGGGCAAATTCAGCGTTCCGGAGGAGATTCGCAAGCAGAAACTATCCAAGTTTGCCAAAAAGTACATGGTGTGGCAAGCGATCTGCTCTTGCGGAAAGCGGAGCGCCCCCTTCGTGATGACCGGCACGGTAAACGGGCAGGTTTACCTTAAGGAGTGCCTACAGAAGCGCTTACTACCACTATTGAAGCAGCACGAGGGCCCGACCATCTTCTGGCCGGATCTCGCTTCGTGCCACTATTCAAAGGACGTGTCGGAGTGGTACGAAACCAACGGGGTCACCTTCGTGCCAAAGGAAATGAACCCGCCCAAAGCGCCGGAGCTTCGCCCAATAGAGAAATATTGGGCGATTATGAAGCAGGCCCTCCGGAAGAACCCAAAAGTTGTCAAATCGGAGGCGGACTTCAAGAGAAAATAGATTTCTGTTCAAAAAAAACTACAACCTGACGTTGTACAGAACCTTATGGACGGGGTAAAGAGGAAGGTGCGAGCATACGGGTTTGGGCTCGAAGTATGAATAAAAAGAAAATGCCAAATATTGTTTAATAGTTTTTATTTTACTGTCTGAAATTTTCAAAAGGATCGGTCTACTGGGCGAATTTCTACAGCGTTTTTTCCGTGATGCAATTTGATGTGACACACCCTTTAATTCTAAAATCACTTGAATGAATGAATACCTTTACCTTTTTTTAAACCCAAAAACTTGAAGTGGAATTGGAACCATGATCTTTAGATCTATCTGGAAAAATCCACAGACGTTATAGCTTAACTCATTTCCGACACTGCATATGTATTTTCGCCTTTGCGATCTGCTTGAAGCGGTGTTGAAGAACATGAAACAATCGTTAAGCTTCGTATATCTAATCGATTGGTCATAACTGGTGGAGGGAGGACTCATTTCAAACAGCAAGACTGGTTATCTTTAAGAAGAAAAAAAATGACAGAATTCTCAAATTAAAGAAGCTGCGATCGTATAAAATTATTAGACAACGTTTTTGTTTTTTGTTATCAATGGTATGATTAGGGACACATCATATGCCTAACCTTGAAATTGAAATGCTTCTGAATTTCCCCCGTTGCATCTATCAGTCACTTGCTGAGAGGAACGATTTTCTGTCACATAATTAGCGCACAGCGCTCAACGCTCAACGCGAAAAGGTTAACATGTTTGGCATTTGGTTTCATATTGTTGCAATAACACAAACATCGCGCAATATATGGACAGCTATTTTTTTTTTGCTTCTATATCCATCCGTTTTCCCCATCCTCCACTTCCTATCTTGGGTTACCAAGCCGGGAGCAATTCCGCCACATCGGAACACATGTCGACGGTTTATGTGCGTGTATAGCACAATCCATAAGAGCCGATTATTATGTTTATGTGGTGCTGTTTATTTATGGAGACACTGTTTCTTGTCAAGATTAGAACAAACAAAAGTAGCATGACTCCAGCAGCCGGAATGTCATGTTGTGTCGCCCCCAGCCAATCATTCTGTCACGGAAATTGAAACACTTTTTGGCTTTTGATTGAGCAAGTCGTTTTCTATGATTTCATGGCTTGTTCGTTCGGTGAGTGAATATGACATTCGCTTGAGACTCGCGAAAGATTTCTTCACACGCCAAGTAGCATACTGTTATCGAACTGTTCTTCGGGAAAGATTTGCACCTTTTATCGAGTTAAATCTATTTTTTTTGTACACACACATTAACTTTCTGAATCCAAAAAAAAAAACGAGTGGGTGAAAAGGTGGGAAGCATTGAAACGAATCAACCATGATTTGAAATCACGCACACAATCTCACCAAGTTCAGCAGCAGTCAAATCTGATTGCGAAACATTGGCAATGTCTGTGGGAACGAGACGAATACAGAGATAGAGAGAGTGAGGGTCTAAATGGCCGTTCTGTAGAGCGAAAGAGGGGCCAGAGCGTGGTAGCTGATGCAATTATCTTTCTACCAACCGTCCGGCGGGGACGGTGTGAGTTACCGGGGGTACGAGAGCCACCACCCACACCCACCATCACCACCACCACCACCAGCAGCATGGTGGGTTGTTTTCGATTCTACACACTCCAGCGATGGGGTTGCATGTATCCCAACCAGAGTATCCCGAGGATGGTGGTGTTTTTGCCCAGCACTTGCACATTTCAAAGAGCATGCGCGCGTCTTCCGATGCCTGCGATGGAGAGATCTGGAGTGCAGTTTTCCATCGGTTCGATCCGATAATAACGACGCCGACAGCAGACTTTTACTGCAATGGAAAATATTTTTCAATTAAACAAAATACAGACGGGTAGCGCGGGGAGGTTTGTTTTATAACCCAATGGATGGATCGTTATTTTGATTTACCCTGAACGGATCTAACCAGCATTCAGAGGCAAGCAGTAATAACCAATGTTAAGTGGCAGACGGAGTCATTTTTTTATTTTGTTTTGCTTTGCTGAATGAGAATTGCTGGAGATAGTATCTTAATTTGAAGTTTTTTTCTTTTTTTCTTCCTTACAGTGGCTGCCAACGGTTTGTCTCCGCTACTGATCAACAACGAGCTGTTGGTGAACCACTATCGACGACTACTTCATCCAGCGGCAGTTCCTCGGGTTCCCAATGGCGTAAACACCACCACCTTGAATTACGAGGATTCAGTGGACGTGCAGAAAGTTAACAGAGGTAAGCTTCTTATATTTACGTTCGGCACTTATTCGTGCCAACGGCTTAAGCATAAATCAAAGTTCCCATATCGCTCACGTCGTTCCGCTATTCGATCGTGAAGCATACATTTTTTTTATCTTATCTCTTGCTTCGTTCCTTCACTTCTCACTGATTCACACGCCTCACCTGCCCACAATCGACCCATGGTGCTGGAAAAAGCAAATCCTCACACAATGATAGGCCGGAGCGCAGAGATAAGAGAGCCCAGAATTGGTTTGTTACCAAACCACACGGTTTGACAAACACCCATAAAACGTAATGCGTTCAACCTACCGATTCCGATTCGATCATCCGTTCGAACTCATCACTCCCGGCGAATGGTGGAAAATCCTTATCTAAAGCCAATGAGGTGCAATAAAAGTGACACCTTCTTCGCCTTCCCTTTCGGGTGCGCGGTGTTACCGCAAGGGCCCCTCCAATCTCAGCACCTTCACAGCTTCTCACCGCACCATCAGCCAACCAGCCAGCCAGCCAGCCGGCGATTACGGTGGTAAGCAATCGAATTAGAACCCAAAGGCCTATCAATATTGGACCGATTGGACTAATCAACCATATTATACTGGTGGCAATCCATGCATTTGTCGGATATAGCGATGAGTCGCGTTATCACTGCGCACCCCACCAAGGTGCAATTTCGCTTATCTTGATTTGTGATGGTAAGCTTTATACTTTTTTTTCGGGAACGATTTTTTGCTTTCGTTTATTGTTCTGATTTTGGGGATTTTGCCCCTCCGAACGACAGTTGGCGGAATAAGTAGTTGGAGAGATTTGGTCAGATAAAATGCCATAAAGTGGGTTTGCAAGTCATTTTATCGATGAATAAAACTCATAAGAAAGGCGCTACACACATATTACGTTCTTTATCTGCGTGCGATAATGGTTCTATTTTCGTTATCGCGTATGAGGGGGTTAATGTAATTGAGCCGGATTTCGAAGCAATGTGCGATTTGAATTGATTTTATTCGATTGATATCGCAATCTCTTCTAGCGAATCGTTCAAACACAATGTTGATGAGGAACTGGTGATGAAGGCCACATTTTATCCACAATTAACGAATGTACGCATAATTTTGCGTATAATCTCCATTATTTTAATTAAAACTTACTTGCTTGCATGCAAAATTATTGGAAAACGGAAACAACTTTTATTCAAAACGGAAACAACTTTTATTCCAAATGCATTACTAGAGAATAATTAATTCTCGAGTAATGCAGAAATTTGTGTTTCATTTGTATGGCAGTCCCCCCTTAGAGAAGGAGGTGGAGAGTCTAACCATCATAGAAACATTTATTGCACCCTAGAATTTCAATATGCTTAATTTGGTTTCATTTGCTCGATTAATTCTGGAGTAATGCAGTAATTTGTGTTTCATTTGTATGGCAGCCCCCCCTTAGAGAGGGGAGAGGGGTCTCAAACTATCACGAAAACCTTCCGTGGTTCCAAAAACCCCTATATACCAATTTTCATGTTGATCGGTTCAGTAGTTTCCGAGTCCATAAGAATCAGACAGACAGACAGACAGAAATCCATTTTTATATATATATAGATCTCGGGTACCTTCACACGTTTCCGTCGCGATAGAGTTTCGATAAAAAGATGCGTTAAATAGTAGAATATATAGTCGGTCCAATTAATTTTAAAAGTTTCACTTCTCAGGATACCTAAAGATAATTTCTGCTGCGTGTCGAAACACTAGCTTTTAGGGTTCTCGTTTCGTCGAGTGGTCGATGGTTCGTGTTTACATAACCAAATCACTTACCTCAGTGAAACCTGATTAATACCTCTCCCCACTAACAACTATCCCTTTCATGATAAACGCTAGGGAACCACGCTATAGAGGCGACCCTTCTGGCCTTCGGGCGACGAATGTCATACTAACATTCCTTCCCTTCCCCTGGTGACTGTAAGGACGTAGCCGGCGTCGTTATTGACCATTCAAAGCTTGAATCACCGAAAATATCACAATGAGAATTATTTTCTAGTCCCAAGCGTCATTCTGTGTGTTTTTTGTGCAATTTGGTTGGTTCAGGTGAATCACGGAGAGCAATTACGAATTGTACAGTCTACCCAAGCTCAAGCTCTGTGGATCTGGATGCTGTTTCATTATTGTATTCGTAGCAATGGTGGAATGGATAATTTCGATCTTAGCAAGAGAATTGAGTAATTTGTGGTTTTTTGTGAACACAATTTTGAACAAAGTAAAATAAAATCTACTTGGTAAAATAATCGATGATTTTCAAATAATTGAATCGTTTGTTTGCGAAACCCCATAAACGGCATTTTTATCAAAATTCACTTTTTAGCAGATTTTGAGCCCCTGAGGGTACCTACACAGACTGTCAAAAGTTCAGAAAAAGTTCTACGAAACCCTTTAAGAAACCCCATAAGTCCATGTTTCTAATCATCACCATGGGCAACACTGCAAAATATATACATTTTTTTTATTATTTACATCCGATGTCGCGAGAAGCATGCACAACTCAACATAATCGCGGAATGCGTTCTAATTTTGATTGTGACCCAGACATGACCGGGAAATGTAAGTGTGGCGTTCGGCGGACAAAAAAACAAAGCGGAAGTCTTGAGAAGGGCAAGAGTCAATGGAAAAATACACAGAAATAGCAAGGGTGTGCCAGCTCGGAAACTACAAGCTAAGAACTGTAATTTACATTGCGTCGTCTCCCGTAAAAGTATCCCACCTTATCATCATCGAGAAAACTATCGGAAACTACGCGAAAAACAACTATTTCGTTGGGAAGCAGTGGCCGGAAACCCCTAAATGACCAAAAAATCGACTTCAAGTTTTCGTCCATCCAGTTTTCTCACTCAAAAAACTTCAAGGACTTCGGGGTGGAAAAGAATCACATACGTTACGCCATCAAATCCTCTATCTTCCTCCACCACTTATTTTTGTATTCTTCATGCATTAAGAGTAAAACAA
Organism: Toxorhynchites rutilus septentrionalis; assembly: GCF_029784135.1. Lineage (NCBI taxonomy): Eukaryota > Metazoa > Arthropoda > Insecta > Diptera > Culicidae > Toxorhynchites > Toxorhynchites rutilus. Next base: position 11,515,493 of record NC_073746.1, read on the forward strand.
ACAATACTTATCCGACACATAGTGATCCTTTCGAAGCGCCTTCTACCAACATTTAAATTTCTGGGATCAGGTTTTCTCCATCAAAAATTATTTAAATGATCTGTTTATGATAGTTAATCGTACACCTAGTCTCGGGACAAGGTAAATCGAAATCTTGTGTTCTGTTTGTTTACTCGTTATTGCACTTGCATTATCATATATAGCGTGGAACGGGAAAGGGAGGTATGGTAATTAAATCCGGGAACGTTGATAAGTTCTCGTTTATTTTTCGTTGAAATTTATGCTTTATCCAAAAGAAAAGTAGAAGACATAACATTCTTCTTCATCTTCTTTTTGGCTTTAAGAGGGTTTAAACTTTTCAGTTCATTCGCCTCTAGTGACATAACATTGCTTCCTGGTTTGGCACAGAATATCGAAATGTTTAACTCAATAAAAATTGTTAACACATCGACAAAAATGTATACACTGAAGTTCAAACTTGTTTATGGTAATTTCCTCGTCATATGTTGTACAGCAGCGAGGATTTGTACAAGTTTTATTTAAAGTATGCCAATAAATTAAATAATATTATGGTATATTTGATGATATATATATATAAATGGATTTCTGTTTGTCTGTCTGTCTATCTGTCTGATTCTTATGGACTCGGAAATTACTGAACCGATCAACATGAAAATTGGAATGTAGGAGTTTTTGGGGCCGGGGAAGGTTTTCGTGTTAGTTTGAGAACCCTTCCCCCTCTCTAAGGGGTAACTGCCATACAAATTAAACACAAATTTCTACATTACTCGGGAAATAATCAAGCAAATGAAATGAAATTTGGCATATGGAGCTTTTAGGGTGCAATAAATGATTCTTCGGTGATTAGACTCTCCACCCCCCCTCCCCACTTTAAGGAGGGGCTGCCATACAAATGAAAAACAAATTTCTGCATTACTCGAGAATTAGTCAAGCAAATGAAACCAAATTTGGCATTTGAAGGTTTTAGGGTGCAATCAATGTTTCTATGGTGGTTAGACTATCCACCCCTCTCTCTAAGGTGGGGCTGCCATACAAACGAAACACAAATTTCTGCATTACTCGAGAACTAATCAAGCAAATGGAACCAAATTGAGCCTATGGAGGTTTTAGGGTACAATAAATGTTTCTATGGTTGTTAAACACTCCACCATTCTCTCTAAGGGGACTGACATACAAATGAAACACAAATTACAGGGGACACACAAACACAAACTTCTGCATAACTCCAGAACTAATCAAGCACAATTTGGGATATGAGGGTTTTTGGGTATGAGAAATGGTTCGATGATGGTATGATACCTCTCCCTCCTCTGGAATGTAGAGGGGGTCCCATAAAAATATTATACATATTTCAACCAAAAATATCCAACCAAACATGACAATTGAAAATTTTCGGAAAACTCTGAAGGAAAAAGGGAAAATTCGTAAAATTAAAGTCCCATATGTTCTACAATTACATAGTGACAAGTGCTGTTAGTCCATTTGATGTTTGCGCTAGCGAAATTGATCTTTGTTCGAAAGTGGAAATGGATTTTAATGTGATAAACGCATTCCTATATCGTCTTCTATCTATATAAATAAAAATGGATCACCGAATGTGTTGATAAGAGCAAAACTCGAGAAAGGAATTGTCCGATTTAGGGCTGTCTTTATTCTATCATATTTTCTGTATAAAACATTTATTCCATGTAACGGAGAAACATGTTATTCGCAAGTGGTTGAAAAATCTTGAACGAGAATTGTGTCTGAAAATAATCTGATGTTATAATGATGAGTTTTGGTAGAAATACTAGGAATATTATAGTAAAGGGTAAATTCAACGGGGTCGATTAGAAGATCAATCGATGACCAGTTCTGCGATTGGACCCATGAACTTGCTCATAGTAAGAAAACGAGAATGTTTGAAGGTATTGATAACAAAAAACAAATTTTGGGCGGGACGAAGTTTGCCGGGTCAGCTAGTCCAATATAAAATTTGTGTACTTAAACTTAACCAAATAACATAATCTTTCACAAACCACAGCTTCAGTGCTAACACGTTAACTATCCTGGTTATATCATATGATTCAAGGATGATCCCTAGAAAAGCATGTTAAAAGGAAAGACTGCTCATTTGCGCATCCCTTCGCGTGTGTATGCAAATGCCTGATTTAATTAAAAGCCACTACACTCACACAACAGGAACAACGGTACCGCAATCATCGAAGTGCCTATCTCGATTGACGCGCACGCCTGGCGAACGGCAGGAGGTCCCCTACCCAAAAGGAGGTCCGCCATTCATTCCTACCCTATGTCCATGAACTGAGCACAATGCACAATATTTGTTTGCGCTATTGTGATATATTACACGCATATTGATATCAGGCGGCGAAGGCATCCGAGCGTAGCCAACCGAAGAAGCGAGAGTTCAGAAAAGGGTTGAACCCCCTGAGCTCACTCGAAGAAACCAGGCAGGTCAGTGATTAAAGGATAGTGCCAGCAGGATCAGGCATTCCCGGACTGCAATCAGCGTCGGGTTGCGTGTCGGTTGCATATTAGACGAAGTGCTGATTTTGGATTCATCAGGACACCTAACTTCTTCTTCCTGTACAATGTCGTCTTCGTGCGTCAAACCAGAAGTGGAGCGCATTTAATTAAGACGCAAGAAATTTGTCGTAACCCTGCCCTTATGTTGATGATAAATTATTTGGTGGCGCAAAGTTGGAAATATTCGGGCCGGAAGCTTATCGGAGATGGCGTGACAGGGGAAGTTTTTTGGTGTTCTTTTCGTTTCCGAACCATCATCAATATCATTTAAAAGCGTATTTGTCTTCGCTGGGAGATCATGTCGATATTGGTAGAACTTAATAATACCCCTAATAGTTTTGAGAGGGGAAATATTTAAAGACATCGTTGGAAATAAAATTTATTACCAGCATGTGGTTTTTTATCCACCAGTATCAATTTAATCTCTCAATCATGGTGGTGTTCATTGGAATTTACATGAAAATTCAACTATAAACCACGAGGCCAAACATGTGGAGGTTCTTTCAATGGTTTCATTGGATTATGACGTTACCTTGATAACATTACTTTGTACCGAATCGATCAATCAAATCTTCTTCCAGATGCCTGCCAAATCTAACACCATATCAGCTCACTGATTGCAGACTGGCTTGCGAGGCTTGACGCGATAATTTTATCAACCGGAGTACGATTTGAAAATGTAAATCTGGATTTGATTCAGTTGTGGTGCGCTCGAGTGGTGCCAACTGTAGATCGGCGCGACCCATTTGAGATCGAAGGGTTACGAGTTGATAGATTTATACACTTTAAAATAATCACTGACCAGACCCAGAATCGGAGGGGGAGAGTGGGTTACATGTGCATAGAATACAATTGCCTGCAGTTGTAAATGGGATCAAATATTTTGTGCGATAATTCAATTTGATGGCGAGCTGACTATTTCCAACCTCGGATACGGATGGTAACAACAGCTAGGGCGGGGACATTGGAATCCAAAACCAGAGTCAACATCCAGCAATACTGAATTTCAAACGTCAAATCATTATTTCACGCAAACTGCGATTGTCACAGCGTCGGATTATGTGGCGTTTATTCTTTTCACAACAATTTGCTCAAATTTGGGTCAACAAAATTACAACCATTTGGACGCAGAACACATGTGCGACTAATTGTAACAAACACTTTCGATACTTTGCGCGACATGTCAACAGCTGCTGCGTCCTACCAAAGAGTTTAACCTGGAGAGTTTAACTTCTCCGGTGGTCCCAGGAGAAGTTTCAAGACGCGACATAAAACCCGACACGCTTGTTCCCACTAACCCGAACCGTCTGAGTGTGAATTTAGTTTCGATTGAGCGGCAAATTGGCCACACGTCTGTGATTCGAGAACAAGCTGGCAGAACATCGCGAACGATCCCACGCAATCCAAAACACGGAACGCCGATTGTGGAAGATGTTCGGAAAGTCGTATGTAACCAAAAACACATTTTTTTCGTAAACAATCTCAACGTTTTTCACCCCCATAGTTGACGTTGAACTCACCGACGACGAATTTATTCCGTTCCCCGTCTGGAGACAGAGATTTTCAATCTGAACCCGGCGGAGAACGGTTTTCTGTCGCGCAGAGAAATTATGACAATCGAGATGTCCGGTCCTGATAGATCTTAATTAGTGCTAATTCAAGCTGTACGTCTTGGAATTACCCAAGTCGAGCCAACTGGCGGCAGCCTTATCACGATCATGAAGGCGAGTCCGTTCTAAGATTTCTAAGAATTGAATAAAAATGCGAATCAGTTGAAAGCGGTAGTTGTGATGTGCCCAGGCCGCTGGATGCTGATTCTCTATAAAATCATCTGTCTATCTTATCAACAGATAAAACCTTATCACCTGAAATCCGTTTTCCCTGTACGACCACAAATCCCGCGACAACAAACACACTCGAATGGCACACGTTTAGCGGAAAAATCGAAACTGTTTGAACAGTTCTCGAGCCTTAATGCACAATCAAACTGTGCGTCCCGTTCGATCACATGCAGCTACGATCACGCAAACACTCCCCGGGTTTTGAAAAAGTATACCTTCCTAATGCTTAGTATAATAAATCATTGCTTATCACGGCGAGAAGAGCAGTTTGTGAGAAGCCCTTCGAATCGCTCCAACCCACTCGACCCGGTTAGCACTGGGCTTGAAAAGTTGTAGTTTTTTTTCGCTCGACTTTGTTTATCGTACTGTCAATATTTATGAAATTTATTGCATACGCGACTGTTGCGGATGGTGGTTCGACAAACGGCAGAGGTATAGGTCCACACCAATAGAATCGTTTCTGTTGTTGATTGTCTTCTGAGGGAAAAGATGGGTGCACAGGAAGTTGGTCCTAGGTGGACAGTAGTTCCACCTTAGGACATTAGGGTACCGGATGTAGGGCTACAATGTCTGTGAGGGCTAGCCGGGTGTTTTGCAAGGTGTTTAACCGTGTTAAGACGGTATATGAAGTACATAAACAATCCAAACTTTACAGGGTGAAAGAGAGTGTGAACGATTCGCCTTTCTATAAATCTGTTTTTCGCGGGCCGGTTTCTTAAAATCAGTTTTGTTTTCTATTGAGGGCAGAGGATCATTGGCATACTTGTTTCATAATGTGGGATATTTTTTTTTCAACGTGGGACTACGTTCAACAGGCAGGTCATAAAATTGAACATGTAACAAAAAATAGAGTGATGTTGAATGTTCGTTATTTTACCATTTTTAATATGTCTCGAAGACGTGTCTATACCATTAAAATATTTCAACGCAACCATTGCAAAAAAAAAATCGAAACAAATTAATGAAACATTTTAAAATGTCATATAACTTAATATTCTGACTAATTCTGAGCACCTAAAGTAGCGGGGAGGCAGCGGGGGTATGCAGATTGGTTGTACCGTTCAGTGCAGTGCCCTTTATTATAGATATGAGAAGAAAAACTATTTAAAACGTAAATCGGCCATCACATTACTTCATCAGTATTATGACGTTGATAATAAAGGGTGTGTCACATCAAATTGCATCACGAAAAAAACGCTGTAGAAATTCGCCCAGTAGACCGATCCTTTTGAAAATTTTAGACAGTAAAATAAAAAAACAACTTTTGGCATTTTCTTTTTATTCATACTTCGAGCCCAAGCCCGTATGCTCGCACCTTCCTCTTTACCCCGTCCATAAGGTTCTGTACAACGTCAGGTTGTAGTTTTTTTTGAACAGAAATCCATTTTCTCTTGAAGTTCGCCTCCGATTTGACAACTTTTGGGTTCTTCCGGAGGGCCTGCTTCATAATCGCCCAATGTTTCTCTATTGGGCGAAGCTCCGGCGCGTTGGGCGGGTTCATTTCCTTTGGCACGAAGGTGACCCCGTTGGCTTCGTACCACTCCAACACGTCCTTTGAATAGTGGCACGAAGCGAGATCCGGCCAGAAGATGGTCGGGCCCTCGTGCTGCTTCAGTAGTGGTAGTAAGCGCTTCTGTAGGCACTCCTTAAGGGAAACCTGCCCGTTTACCGTGCCGGTCATCACGAAGGGGGCGCTCCGCTTTCCACAAGAGCAGATCGCTTGCCACACCATGTACTTTTTGGCAAACTTGGATAGTTTCTGCTTGCGAATCTCCTCCGGAACGCTGAATTTGTCCTCTGCGGAGAAGAACAACAGGCCCGGCAGCTGACGAAAGTCCGCTTTGACGTAGGTTTCGTCGTCCATTACCAGGCAATGCGGCTTCGTCAGCATTTCGGTGTACAGCTTCCGGGCTCGCGTCTTCCCCACCATGTTTTGCCTTTCGTCGCGGTTAGGAGCCTTCTGAACCTTGTATGTACGCAGGCCCTCCCGCTGCTTAGTCCGCTGGACGAATGAACTTGACAAATTCAGCTTATTGGCGACATCCCGGATCACGTCTAAACTGCTTAACTACGCGCTTGTAATCTTTTTCACTGACGGAGCATCGATTTTTGCCGATCTTCACCTTCCGGTCGATGGTTAGGTTCTCGAAGTAACGTTTTAGTACTCTGCTGACCGTGGATTGGACGATTCCCAGCGTCTTACCGATGTCCCGATGTGACAACTCCGGATTCTCGAAATGAGTGCACAGGATTAATTCACGACGCTCTTTTTCGTTCGACGACATTTTTTCAAATTTACGAAAAATTGACAGTGAAGCATGGCCAACGTGATCTATACACTCTTATCTGATTATAAGCGAAAGCAGAAGATATAATTCCTAAAAATTAAATTTCTACAGCGTTTTTTCCGTGATGCAATTTGATGTGACACACCCTTTAATAGTGTAAGGTTGACCAACTTTGGAATGACAGGCACGAATGTTACGGATCCGGATTTTCCGATCTTGGTAGAACATTATCGGATAATGCAGGGAAGCTGTCATTCGCGAAGACGGAACGGACGACATCAGGTGACGAAATCCACGTGTGATGCATTTTACGCTCTATCAAATTATAGGACTCGAAGATCGTTTAAATTGTAATAAAAATATCATAGAACAACATATCCGAACGAATTTAAATTGTCAAAATTTGAATGAATGTTGTTATTTACTATTATTTGAATGTAAGAACACAGAGTTTTTGTTCTTCCCTCCACTCACCCCCATCTCGAAGAAACTCTATTATGAGCTTCCTGGAGTTGGGAGTTAAAATGAAAAAAAAAACAAGACAAAATCACACATATGGAAAGGGACGCTAAGGGGTGAACGGGAAAACATAAAAGGGACGATGTTTGGAACCTTGTGAAAAACCAAATTTCTTTTAACTCTTTGTGGCACGGTGGTATTAAAAATGTCCCACCTTTTTGATGCGTAATAACGCATGGTGGGACATTTTTTGTCCCACCTAGAAATATTAGAATAGCTACGCGCTCATAATTTTTTTTCGGAACCTTTTTATTCAAACTAGTTGGCAACACCATTAGCAAATGTCAGAAATATATTCGATTGCGTTGGCAAAGTTTATCATCATATGACAAGTTCATCAGGTGTTGAAACCAAAAATTTTTAGTAGTGCAGCTTTATTTAGTAATTTTGTGAGAAAAATATCAAAAGTAGGTATTTTTTTTATTATACATTGCTTCTATATAAGAAACTAAAATTATTTTTAAGAAAAATAGAAACTTTATTCCTTTTTTTTTTGGAAATGATGAAAGTGTGCGAGTGAGCGAGTGAGAAATAAAAGCAGGGTTTAAATTTATTATTTAAGTTTATAGTGAAAACTATAATTTTAGTTTTAAAATATGTATTTTTTACCCTTCTGATTCAAGATGAACAAAAATAACCTGAATTTTGAAGAAATACCTTCAGATGACAATTCTATAATTGATTCTGAATCTGACGAGGAAGAATTGCTTACCCCAATGAAAAAACGAATTCGACTACTTTCTACTTCAGATGAATCTGAAAGTAGTGAAATAGAAGAAACTTTGCCAACAGTGCACAATAGAAAAACATTTGCCGAAAAGTCTCCAAAATGGAGTTATAACGGAAACACAACACCAGCGGGACCATTTTCTTCAAATGTTGGGCCGACTCAAGATATTGAAAACCTGCAAGATCCAACACCTTATGACGTGATCTGCCAATTGATAACTGACGAAATCATTGACTACATCGTTTTTCAAACCAATTTATATGCAGAACAACAAAATAATAGATATAGTCAAACTGATGAACAAGAAATTGGCGCATTTATTGATATAAATTTTATAGTGGGAATAAATCCACTCCCCAGTTATAGAGACGCTTGGAGCACTATACCTTATTTACGCAATTAATACATATGTCAATGAATGACTGTAAATCGTTTCGGTTGGCTTCTAAGTCACATTCATATGAATGATAATATGTTGATTCCAAAGAGAGATACCATCAATTATGACAAACTATATAAAACTCGTCCATTTTCGAAAAAGATACAAGAGAAGAATTTAAATCCAGGTCAAAGTCTCGCGATCGATGAATCGATAATAAAATATAAGGGGCGTAGTTCAATGAAACAATATCTCCCGAATAAACCAATCAAAAGAGGATACAAATTATCGATTCTAGCTGATAATTCAGGTTAATGCTACAAATGGAAAAATTGACAATGAAGTAACGAAAAACCTTGGTGAGAAAATTGTGACTACTCTTACTTCAGACTTGGTTGGAAAAGAACATACTATTTATTTTGATAATTATTTTATCAGTATAAATTTATTAGACTTGAACTCGAAACAAATTAATGCTTGCGGTGTAATTAATAAAACGAGAAAAAAAATTGCCTAAGTTTAGTAAAAATATCAAACATCGAGGAGAGTATGAATCATTAGTAAGTGAAACGGGAATCATTGCCACTAAATGGGTGGACAATAAAGAAGTTATCATTGTTTCAAATTTTCACAATCCAGATCAATACTCCATAGTACAGAGAAAAAATCGTCAGGGAATTAGAATACCCATTACTTGTCCTTCATTGATTGCGGATTATAATAATAATATGAATGCCATTGATAAATTCAATCAATTGATGTCTAGTTACAGTCTTGATCGCCGCAGTAGAAAATGGTGGCATAGTATTTTGTTTTATTTGCTTGACGTGAGTGTTGTTAACGGATATATTTTATACAAACAATAGGATAAAAATATAACATTAAAAAAAATCAAAGGTCAGTGTGCTGAAGGATTTGTTGCACAAGCATTGATAAATAAAAATATATCCAAATCCAAATCACTACAAGCAGAAATAAGTAAATCTAAACCAACGGTTTCATTAGAAATTAGAAGAAAAGATTCAAAGCATCAACCGATACGTTCCAGTCGTAGACGATGTGCGCTATGCAGTACAAACAAACTTGAGGTTCGCACATTATGGTCTTGTACTGTATACAATTAGGGTTGTCAGAATATAATTCCAAAGGATGTAGAGTCGGTAGCCTATATATTATTTTCAAGCATCTATTCTGCAATGATTGAAGCTTATTAAGTCTTGTTTTGCATGCATGAACCCACACTATTATACCATACTGCAGTTGAGAGTGAATGCATGCAAAATAAAAATTGATTAGAGCTCTCTGTGGTACAAAAGTGAATACTCTTTTGAAAATCGCGCAAAGGGAGGAGATTTTTTTTTCGAGATATTTTATGTGATACTTCCATGATAGGTTTACGTCTAGCAGAACCCCAAGATATTTGAAGTGTTTCACTCTCCCAATTGAAACATCCATAATTGCGGGGTCAGAGTAAATGGGGATTTTTTTCCTTGGAGAATGGAAGACCATGTATTGGGTTGGGGAAAAAGAAATGTCGTATTTCTGATCGAAATTTGACGCTTTATTCAACATAAATAAAATTATCCAATTTAAGTCAAATATGCGCCGTTTTGTTCGCAAACTTGTTGCCATTTGGAAGGCAACTTTACCAACGTTTATTGAACACAGGTTGTTTTTGGCATTATTCAAAGATACGTATTGGCTTCGTACAAGATCGTTGGCTTTTCCTCGGATACCATAAGTATTTAGTTTTTTAATAATATTTTGTGATCAATTGTATCAAATTGTATTATTTCATCCACAACTTCAGTGATGGCAGTTGTAGTGCTACATCCACCCTTGAATCCATATTGAAGCTTATAGAAAACATGGGTTTTATTCAGAAACTCTAGAAATCTCTTCACAAGCAATTTTTCAATTATTTTATTTTCTACAGATAGTGATGAAATGGGTCTGTAATAATTCGGATTTGTAGAACCACCGGATTTAAAAATTGGCACTTTCAGGCACCTTGGATAAATCCCCATAGACAGCATTTTATTGAATATATCTGAACAAATAATTGTACCTCAACTTGAGTTGAGGGAAACAAAAATATCGTATTACGGACGGGTTGGAAATTCATAAGGGAATTAGACTGATTTGGGGTTTTTCTTTTGAACGTCCTAGAATAGAATTTGTTTTTTTTTTTCCACATATTGGATTGGTTCGTACCGTTCAACATTTGTTCTAAGTATACTTTTTTACAATTTCATTTTTCAACCTGTGTCTTCTTCGATACGTGATTTAGCAATTCTCGTAGATGAGAGTCGCTAGGCCGTCTTTTTAATTCCTTTAAATATCGATTTTTGATTTTTGTCAATTTCCATAGATCGTAGGTCATCCATCCATAATTGCCCTTAGTATTGACCTCTACCGAGATGGCTCTGGAACATTCCAATAGTATCGAGTTGTATGTCGACGAGATATTAGCAAGACACTCGTCAACATTCTCTCCGCAAGTCACTGTATTTGAGAAATTAGAGAAGCATGCGTTCAGTTTATTGTGATCAATTATTGTTTTATTCAATTTAATTTTCGCTTCGGGACCATGCATTTTGAACGACGACACCATCAGTGAATGGTCACTGAGATTGGAAAACACAGTATCGTTGCGAATGTTCGGCGCGTCTATAATTTTACACACAACATGGTCTACGATGTTATTACTTGCTGTGCGTGTGGTGAATGTATTTGAACACAAGAAACCTAAATGATTGAAGAAGGTTGCTATAACGTAACACAGTATTATTATTAGACAGATTCACAGAAACCTTTATGTCACTCACAATAAAAAATTGTCTTTGTTTTGACGAGTTTAGTCTATTCTCTAAGAAGTCATAAAATGTATTAAAGTCAAACCAAGGTGGACGATACACAGTTAAAACATCGAAAAATTGAGTATTTATTGAAAGTTCTATTTGTATATAGTGAAATCCATCAAAGTTTTGGTTGTCAATAATTTTATGTTTGATTGAATCTAGGCCTCCAGCGGATACATCACTGCAAGAAAAAATTGCTTTGTATCTCACAATGTTATAAAGGCAACAAAATACGGCTTTAAGCCAGTTCTCTTCTTCTTCTTCTTATATGGCACTAACGTTCCTAGAGGAACTCCGCCGTCTCAACGTAGCATTACTTGCGTCATTTTCATTAGTACTTAGTTGAGATTTCTATGCCAAATAACACGCCTTGAATGCATTCTGAGTGGCAAGCTCTAGAATACGCGTGACCACAGTGCAAGTCAGAGGAAATTTCTTTGAAGAAAAATTTCCCCGACCAGAACGGGAATCGAACCCGAACCCCCGGCATGTTAGGTTTGACGCTAACCACTCGGCCACGGGAGCCAGTTCTCACCAATCACTATTACATCTAAGGACACTTGACACTGATTTAGAAACAAATTTATATTGTCAAATTTATTTAGGTCATTTATTCCACGAGCATTTCATTGAAGTATTTTGAGATAGTCACCATCAATATTTTTTATAACTAATATTGAAGTCATTTACGAGTTTTTACCCTCACACAACTATTTTGCTATATATTTCCTGAAAATTTCGCTAAAGCTAACAATTTTTGACAAATCTTTGATTTCACTTCCGCAGAAAACATGTTACTCTATTGCATAGAACACATATTCATAATTGAAGAATAAATTCACATTCATAATTTATACTTTAAAAGTGTGTTTATTTCACCAGAAAATCTATTGTAATTCTGAACGCTCAATGTCGTCAAAACGATATGACATTAAATCATTTTGGGGCTACAAAGGTACGGTGTCGACATCTTTGAAAATTTAGAATGATACTGAAGCAATCAAAAAGGCAGTTTTAAATTGTTGATGAATCAAAGAAAATAATTGCAAAATATTTTTTTCATCCGTCACTAAAGGCCATTAGAAGGACAAAAAAAAGTTTTGAAAATGCAATTAGAAACCCTTATCAGGAACAATTTACGTTTAAGATCCTTTCATTGATTGCAATAAACCTCCCAGATTGTTGATGAGGATGTTCATTTCACAAATGAAAATTAATTTCTTCTTAGTAGCCACATTGGTTGCTCGTTCGCTTAGGGGCTGTACACTAGGGTGCCAATGGAAATGGTCATCTCTATTATCAAAAAGTTACCTCAAAAAAGATGTTCACCACCTCGAAAAAACATCCTATGCCAAATATTAGCTCAATCGGACTTCAGGGAGAGTGGCGCAAAGCGGTCAAAGTTTGAGTTTTTTGAAAATCGAAAAATCACCCAAGGGGGGAGTAAAGGAAATCGGGGTTTTCGAAAAAAAAAATTGTTGATGCCAAATGTCTTAAAATTGCATAAAACGTCGAGATCTAGTGTCATTTCGAAAATTTTTTCGACAAATCAACACTCTGGAACTTAGTTTTTTTTTGACGTGGGACTACGTCTAACCAGAATATATGGAGGGTAAAATGAAAACCTAAACACAGAACATGCAGGAAAAAATGAAAGATTTCGAATGCTTATAGCTCGAACATTTCGTACTGGATAGGAGAGATGTTTGCATCACTTGATAGGGAATATTTCTACGCATCTCTCGCAACTAACAAAATGTTGTTTTTCATTAGATAAACAACTGAATAACTGTAAAATATTAGGCGTTATCTAAATGCCCTAACTGCATCGTTTTGATTGGCCCGATTTACGGTTTCTCTAACACAGCCATCAAAACCAAGCAGCCTTGGGGAAATCGGCATTGCAAATACATGAAAGAGCCTAGAGGCGAATGAACTGAAAAGTTTAAACCCTCTTAAAGCCAAAAAGAAGAAGAAGAACACACGAAAGTAGGGGGAGCTTTTGTTCCCCCCGAAATGTGTTCCCTAATAGAGATTTCTAAACCAAGGTGCCTGGAGAAATCGGTATTTCAAATTCATGCAAGTCGGGGGTATTTTTGTTCCGACTGGAATGCGTTTCCCTAACACAGACTTCAAATCCATGGAGCGTGGGGAAATCGGCATTGCGAATTCATACAAATCGGGGGTATTTTTGTTCCGATTGAAATGTGTTTCCCTAACACAAACTCCAAAACCGAGGTTTCTGGGGAAATCGGCACTGCAAATAAATGCAAACTGCGAGTACTTTTGTCCTCGCTTGCCTTTGTGCAGAGTGGAATATGTCACATGATCTTCTAAACTTAGGAATCTGGGAAAATCGTGCAGACACTAGAAGCGAATGAACTTCCCAGTTTCAAGCAAATTCGAGATTCGAGAAATTTGTACACTTTTGGGATGTAAACTTCAGAGGGAAATGTAAAATAAAATAATTGTTTGATAATTTTTTTTGTCTTTATTGGAAAGATTTTCAGCCTTAGGCTGGTTCATCAAACGTTTGATAATTCTTCCGTACATATATTTTGTTCTAGTCATCATACCAAACGTAAAAGGTCCGTCATTAAATTTACTTGTAACGAAGAACAATCAATCACAATAAATGAATTGACTTTACATGGCATTTGTTAATTTTTTTCACTCACAGAGCAAATATATTGAACTCAATTGAATTTGGAAACTGTTTCATTCAATCAAGAATTTAATCAACACAAACGAATGATTGCTAAGCTAAGGTAGTTCCACGTCAACCTTGCGGTTATATCATAGATATAACCCACTTATTTTTTTGGAATACGAAAGAAACGTATGGTTTTGGGTACCAATAAAAATAGTTATCTCGATTTTTCATTCGGAACTTGCTGCGAAATGTTGATTTGCACGATAATATACCCTTTGCAAAATATTAGCTCATTCGAACTTCATTTATTAGTTTCACAGACGTAAAAATTTGGGTTTTTTTTTGAAAAACGAAAAATCACCGAAAATCGGGGTTTTCAAAAAAAAAATTGGTGGTGCCAAATGTCTTAAAATTTCATTACTCGTCGAGATTTACTGTTATCTCGAAAAAAAAATTTCGTAAAAAAAAATTTTTTTGGCGCTTTGTCGTCTTTCCGTCTGAAAAGTCGAATTTTAACAGAACATTTTTTAGATAACTGTAAATCTCGATGTGTCATGCAATATTAAGACATTTGGCATTAAAAATTTTTTTTTTTGTGATTTTTCGGTTTTCTAAAAACTCAAATTTTATCGTCTGCAACACTAATAAATGAAGTTCGATTGAGCTAATATTTTGCATAGGGTATATTATCGTGCAAATCAACATTTCGCAAAAAGTTTCGAATGAAAAATCGAGATAATTATTTTTATTGGCGCTTAAAACCATATGTTTCGTCTCGTACTCCGAAAAAAAAGCTAAGTCCCAGAGTGTCGATTTTTGATAAAAAAAAAATTTCGAGATGATACTAGATCTCGACGACGACGATCTCGTCAATTTTAAGACATTTGGCATCAATTTTGTTTTCGAAAACCCCGATTTCCTTCCCAAGGGGGTAGGGTCATTGTTCGATTTTCAAAAAACTCAAACTTTGACCGCTTTGCGCCACTCTCCCTTAAGTCCGATTGAGCTGAGATTTCGCATAGGGTGTTTTTCGAGGCGGTAAACAGTTTGTATAGGGTAACTTTTTGAAATTTCAGGGTAAATTTTTCTCATACATTCATTAGTACCCTACTGTACACTTACCTCGTGAACAGAAAAAGTATGATTCTAGACTCCCCCCTCCTTCTCCGTGGACAAGCGTGGACTTTTTCATACCCCTCACCCTGTTGTCAACGTGGACATTTTCCTTATTTTAATAGAATAAATGAGGAAATGGCTGAATTGCGCATAGTTTATTTTGTTCTAAATTTCACCAGCTGTACCCTGCCACGCTTCATTGTGGCACATTGAGGTTCTATGGCAGTGAAATGAGTAGCAAAACATAGCATATTTTTCGTATGAATTTAATTTTGAAATAATGGGGTCTGTGATGATATAAAGGCTATTTAGTTTGCCAATACGGAAATGCGCAATATACATTCGAACAATCCGCATCCGACGCGACTTTCTTTGCGCCCATGCATTAGTCGTGTAAAAAAATAATAATAAGTGTATATGACATTACAATGTGTTTTTGTGATCGATTCAAAGACTTCAAATTATATTCCTAGATCCTGTAAAAGTTGTCTACAAACTTAAACTGAGGTATCACACTTTCTTCCGCTGATATCTCATCTAGATATACTTTCGCGGAGCATGTTAACGCTTCTTTGGAGCACGTTTTGAATAATTTTGTTCCATACTTTGGCGAAAAGTAGTTCGGAACCGATCCCTCCGTTCCCCTATAATTGCTTTATCGCTTGTCTCTCTGGTTATTTTCGTGCTACTGACCGTCGAATTTGAGTCCCACAAGAAACTTAGGCCGTCCGCGCGGGTCAACTGAAAACCAACTTCAACTTGACGAAGGTTGAAAGCATTTGGAATTGAATGGGAGTTGGCACACGGGGCAACCAGTTGACAAGGTTGAATCAACCTGTTGGAAGCAACCTAGCATGTCGAGTTGTCGCTGTTTGAGGTTATAATTTATTTATTTATTTATTTATTTCCATCTAGCTTGATGCCTTAATGAAATGTTTCATGATGAGGAAAAGCCCTTTCGAGTTAACGTACTCATGAGGGCATAAAAACCTCATATCTTTTCGTGTTTGAAAAACAATAAAATAACAATAAATTTACAATAAACGGTTAAGTTGAACTAGAACATACATAAAAACATATTGCACATCAAGTGATCAAAAAATAAAATCAAACGGTAGAGTTAATATCTTCTGCTCAACAGTCTGCGCTGAAATATTGCCGCTGAAGTATTGAAGTCGAAATGCTCATAAACTTCGTTAAACCTTGCCGCCATAAATCTGATTGGGTAGTGTTGTCCATAACCTGCATTACGTGCATCAAGTAGTAGGAAGTCTCTTCGTCTTAGAACTCTCTCCGGTGCGTAAACGTTGAATTGTGACAATATTTCCGCTGCATCGGTTTCACCCAACTAAATTTTTGCAACAAATACAGCTTGAGCGACAGATCTCCTACGTTCCAGTGTATCAAGTCCAAGCAGCCTACATCGATGTTCATACGGTGGTAAATTAACGGGATCTCGCCAAGGAAGGTTGCGTAGAGCATATCTCACGAACTTTCTTTGTACTGACTCGATTCTATTTATCCAGGTGCTATGATATGGACACCACACGATAGCATTTGAATCTAAAATCGAGCGTACAAGTGCACAATACAGTGATCGAAGGCAATGAGGATCGCGAAATTCGTTGGCTATTTTAAAAATGAAACCTAATTGTCTATTGGCTTTTGCGATGATTCCATCGTAATGAAGGCGGAACGTGAGTCCTGAATCAAGGATAACTCCCAGGTCACGTATATGATTAACGCGTACAAGAGGTTGGCTGGAGATGTTGTAGTCGTAGTTAATCGGATTCAATTTCCGATGAAACGATATTACATTGCATTTCGAAATGCAATGTTTTTGGAGCACCATTCTTCAAAAGTATCAATCCATTGTTGCAAGAGAAGACAATCTTCAATATTGTTTACTATTATGTATATCTTGACATCGTCTGCGTAGAAAAGGCGGCATCCTGGCGGTAGTAATTCCGATAATTCATTCATAAAAATTGAGAAAAGGAGTGGGCCTAAATTGCTTCCCTGTGGAACGCCGGATTTGTTGGAAAAATATTCTGACGATTCCGATCCATTTTTGACACATAGTCTGCGGTTTGTAAGGTATGATTCGAACCATTTGATGAGATCACTAGAGATTCCGAGTTTATTCAGTTTTAAAAGTAGTATCCTGTGATCGACTCGGTCGAACGCTGCTTTGAGATCGGTATATATCACGTCAACTTGTGAACCGGCATCTAGACTACTTAAGCAAAATGAAGTGAACTGCACCAGATTTGTGGAAACAGATCTTTTAGGGTAGAATCATGTTGATCAACTGATATATAATTTTTACAGCTCCGGAACAATACATCATTAACAATTATCTCAAATACTTTCGAGCAAGCGCATAAAGAGCTGATGCCTCGATAATTTTCAACATTCTGCTTATCACCTTTTTTGTGGACGGGGGACATCACAGACAACTTCCAACTAAATGGAAATCTGCCTTCTTGAAGCGACATATTAAAAATCAGTGTTAATGGATGCACCAATGCGCTTGAACAACGTTTCAAAACGCAGGAGGGAATTCCATCCGGGCTAGCTGATGTAAAGTATTTCATCTTGGCAATAGCAGATTCTACCTGTTCATGGGTAACAGTAATACCTGTCAGTTCACAGACATTGTTTGGTGTGTCTCTACAAGCAACATCTGCCTGTTCATCGGTAGCGATGGAGCAATTGAATGCGCTTTTGAAATGTGTAGCGAAAAACTCGCTTTTTTCAGAAGGGGATCGAGCTGATTCGGAATCCAGGAACATTTCTACCGGTAGTCCACTTTCTTTCCGTTTAGTGTTCACGAAATTCCAAAACCGCTTCGGATTACTCCGTAGGTTGTCTTGTGCACGAATAGTGTAACGTTTGTACAGATATCGGTTGTAAATTCGGTAATCGTTGCTGGCGCGTGCAAACTGTAGCTTATAGAAGGGACAACGAGTTCTACAATACTTCCGAAGTGTTCTCGACCTTGTACGTTTTAGGCATCGCAAACGTGCATTTCCCCAGGGTGGCTTTTGAGATGGTCTGCGTGTAGGTACATTTTCTGCTAAAGCAGTGTTAACGATACATGAAAAAAGACTCACAGCCTGATCGATGTTGGTTGATTGTTCTAAAAACGTCCAATTTGTTTTGTGAAAAACTTCGCTCAGCGTGTTATAGTCAGCTTTTTGGTAGTTCAACTCGGGTTCGTTTGTATATTGCTCGAATACGGTTGGAATAGGAACTTCAAGCTCGACTGATAAGGCGGGATGGTCAGTGTCGATGGTAGTTAGCGGTTCTATAGCTTCTGATAACTGACATTGCCCTATTAGAGAATCTGATATCAGTACTAGGTCGAGGAGTCGTTCATTTCTATTCAGGATTCTATTTATTTGCTTCAAGCCATTCAAACTGAAACCATCCAATAGTGCAGCACATGCAATAGAAGTATGTGATCTCATCACATCTACCGTTAGATAGTTTGAAGTGATGGGGGTCCATACAAGCCCAGGTTGGTTGTAATCCCCAATCAAGGGTGCGTGATCCAGTGCATGGAGTTCCGACATAATAGCACTGATAGATTCAATATGTTTGTTTACACTGCGTAAATCATTTCTGCGATCAGGTGGTAAGTATAGCACACCAATACTGATTCGAAAGTTGGATAGCCTCAGCGTCACCCAAAGATGTTCAAGACAAACGTCGATGGGAGTACGATCAAGACAGCAGTTCAGCGAAACTGAGACGGCGATAAGTACTCCACCATCTCTTGTTTTCGTGCTATTGGTTGGTTGACAACATTTTCGTTCAATTTTTGTTCGCGTCGTTTTCTGTGGTTCGTAAAAAGGATGCCAGATATTTTTTTTTGTGAATCTGTGTAAGTTTGTTTTCTCAAATGAAAGATGTGTTTACAAAAAATAAAATATGCTTCAAGGATTCATTAATGTCAAAAAGCAAATAGAAATGTGTGCTCGTTATGCATTTGAGTTTTACTATATTATTGTATTGATGACAATATGGGTATCAAATGAAAGTTATTTATGAAAACTCTAATATATATGTTTCTTCAAAACATCATCAATAGGGGTATCAAATGAAAGGGCTTGACTAGTAGAACACAATCTGAATTGAAGATGCCAACAGTTACTAAAAGGCCAATTACTTTTTTTAATTTTTATACAACTCCTGCATATAGGAATCAAATGACAGATTTCCTTCCTTTTGATTGTTTGCTTATAAATTTAGTACACACCTTTATTTATGCTGTCATTATTACTATGCGTATTCCATAATATGAAAAATCCAGTTTGTCTGATTTATTTATTTTTTCTGTTTTGTATCATTACCTTCTATTCATAAGAGCTCCGTATTGATTCGTGAACAGGTTTACGAGACATTAAGATTTGTTCAGAAAAACTAATATATGGTTGCATAAAATATAATATTAGTACGACCACTTGCTGTATCGACTGAGAGCAGTCATACGACCGTAAATGGTTAATCGAATCATGGAACATATTCTATCTTTTGTAATCATAAATTTTAATTGTTAAAAATCTTACAAATTTTTCTTATGAACAATTTACTTTGATAAATTTCTAGTCTGTTTCTGCTCCAATATTCTATATTTATAACCCCTTCGTGTACGATTGAATTTTCAAAAAAGTGGACCAAATGTGAACGCTTCAATGGGTCACGTATCGAATAATTTCACTACTCTGCTGAGCGTCCTAGCGCCTTGTGATATGCAAGCGTACAACGAGAGAGATACGATGTTGTACGTTTTGGCACAATTATTTCACATCGAGTGAGAGGAGTGAGAGTGTTGTACGTGAAAGGGTTAAGTAATCTATACATGTATTTTATGATTAAAATGCTTTTAGTTTGGACTAAAGTTTAATAACAAATGAATGAATCCTATGAATATGAAATTCGACATAAATTCATATATTCAACCACATGAACATAATATAACATAAACATGAAGTAAATTCTGTTTGTGAACAAAAATATTTGTTTCAAGCAAAACGAATATTTTCAATTCACTATAGCAGTTTACTTATATATTTCATGTGCGGAAAAATGTGAAATGGTCGGTTTTAAAAACCTGTGCTACAAATTGAAAAACCATGTAAACAGATTTATCCCCAAACCTGGCTTCACTGGTTCGTTCAACTGATTCGTCAAAAAAAATTTACGGTGTCGACATCTATGGCGGCATTGTTGTTTATATGACAAATTACAACCTCTATCAGATTGGCAGGCCTGAAGGCAGTTTTCAATCGTTAATATTTGAATTAATATTTTATTTGATATTATTAAATAATTTGAAACACGTGGTGCTGACCTTAATTTAATCCTTTTCTATATTTTTTCTGATAATCCCACAAAAACTTATTATGATTATATAAAATTACCTCTAGACACCATTTACGACAAGATTGTTTCACCAGTAATGAGAAATGTGATTTTCAATTACACAGAATGCATATTTGACACGAAAAAGTTATTTTTTATTCATAATTTTTATTTTGATAGTGTGTTCATTTCATATGAAAATCCACTGTCTTTGTCGCTTCACAAAAGCTCCAGAGTCAGGTTCTGCGATTTAAAGATGACGGACAAAACTTAACGATGCCTGTCAGTTTCGAGTTGCTTCGTGTGCGGATCGAAGTTGAGCTCAAGTTTGACAGCTGAGATGAGGACAAGTTTCAGTTGACCCGTGTGCGGACGGCCTTAGGCTAATCGTGCTGGTCGACGAACGTGTAAATGCAAAATTGAGCTCGAAAAATGTTTGGTGGGTTTGCCGGTTTTTAATTAAATAGAAATCTGTATTTTGTGGTAGTAGAATTTCGATGGTTGGTTTTCGGTAACAATCAAAAAGTATTCCCATCTTAGTAACGTGTAACGGATGAGTCATATGAAGCGGGACCAAATTCATGTCACTTTACCTGCCACACGCGCTAGAGAGGGACACACAGCTGTGTGTGGCTTTATTCTTCTCTTTGTGGGCGTTCTTCGCGCTAAGTGTGCTTTCGTTCGTTTACGATAAAAGTCGCGAATCAGAGTTTTCTCTGAGAACACATCTTGGATAGCATCCGAAATCGAAGATGACGAACTGACAGATTGTGCTGATCTGCCCTGTTCCAAACTGCTATAAATACCTTACCTGTAAATTACTAAACTTAAAAATATAAAAAAAAAAACTAGCTCTAATGTAGTTATTTTATGTAACGTTTGAACTGAGCAATTGTCCGTCTTCCGTTGATTCATGAACATGAAATGTTAAAAGAAGCTTGAGTAACCAACAACAACCAATCTGAAATCGTGTGTGGCGCACTTAATTCGAACCAATTGATTGCGAATCAAAAAAGAGGCGAAGAAAATAACAACAAGGAACCGATCAAGTCAATCGCGATAAATCAACCAATAAAACAAATCCATGCTAATAGGGTTTAATTCGATCTCTTGAGGCAAATGCTCAATGTTTCTTTCACCAGAAGGCCAAACGAAGTCGTTCTTTCATGGACATAGTCTGTTATGTCTGTTATTTTATTATTGCGATTGTCGTCCCCAGCTCCAGTTCGTGGGCGGGTTTGTGGGGAAACTCGGCAGCAGACGGAAATTGATAAATAATTAATTGAGAATAGAAAGTAAAAAAAAAGACGGGTGGGTAATGTCGGGGACATAACCGGAGTGACGTAGGACTATACAAAGGGGACAGCTTTTGTTAAATATATATTTTGAATATTTTGTTTTATTTTCTTCTCCTACGTAAATACCTACCTATCTACCTGAAAAATGGATTAGTTTACTGTTTACTCTTTATGAACATGTTGATGGTTCTGAAAAGAACCTTTGGTGTTGTGTTTTTGTTATCACTCGATATCCCCATCTTGATCGGTTGAACCTTCCTGTTTAGCTATTGCGTTTGCCACTCGCCACAGCTTTCACAGTTGGAAAATTTCTTCCCATCCAGTTTGTGACATGTTGTTCAGTAAATTACATTTAATGCGACATGCCGGAGAAACACTCAGTGTCGCATTGGAGGCGATTTTAACCTGTAATTGAACATTTCCGATGACAGTGGCACAGTGTCGACTTTCAATGTGGGGTCATAATTTGGACCCCGAACTCTATGTTTACAAAAATGTCGCATTACAGATCCATCCAATTAGCTAAAAGTCGAGCTAAATATAAATTACTGTACTTTTAATCTAGAAGCAATTTAAGAATTGGTGAAAATTGAATAATTGGAAAAGTCCCCAACCATCAATAAGCTCAGCACAACTGCCAAATTCTCATACTCATCATATCCTGGCAAACAAATTATGAAAAAATCAATTTGTGTTTTATTATTATTTTGGATATTGTTTTAGAAAGCATTAAACTGTATTTCGTAAACTATTTTTTGAAAGGTTTAATGGCCCTGAAAAGTGCCTTGTATTATGGAATGGTTCCAATTTAGAAAACTTTGTACTCGTGGTTGAAAAAAAAACATTTCGAACGCCCTCGATGCCGCCTTGTTCTGGATTTGCCACCAACGCAGTTTTTACAAAGAACAAACTTTTTTCTCCTGCTACCTGCTGCCGTTTTGCGATTGCGTTTGCCACTCGCCACTCGCTGCAACTGCCTGTTGTTGTCTTGATGTCCACCGAACCGAATGTGGTCTGTTCTGAATGAGGGTTTTCTTATCGTCGCGAGCAGCGGAATAGCGGAAAAGCCGCCAAAAAGTTCGGAACGGCGCAGAAGAATATCTCTGAAACCGACAAGAAGCAGAAGGAATCATATGCTATCTACATCATAAGGTGCTGAAGCAGGTTCATTTCGACACCGGTTTCTCATCGAAGGCGCTGAGCGTCATGAGCTTCGTCAATGCATCTTTGAGCGTATCGTAGCGGAAGCCTCGCGTCTGACCCTATACAATAAGCGGTCAACCATTACGGCGTGGGAAATCCAGATCGCAATTAGTCTGTTGCTGCCCGGTGAACTTACATGCGGTTTCCGAAGGTACCAAAGAGGTGACGAAGTATACCAGCTCCATGTAAAGAGCGTTTTCCGACTGCTGATCCGGAACCACAAAATCATCTTTAATCTAAAGAGTTTATTGTTTTGTTATCACTCAATATCCCCATTTTGTTCGGCTAAACCTTCCTGTTTAGCGATTTGTTGCCACTCGCTTTCACAGTTGGAAAATTTCTTCCCATCCAGCTTGTGACATGTTGTACAGTAAATTACATTTTATGCGACGTGCCGAAGCACCACTCAGTGTCGCATTGGAGGCGATTTTAACCTATTTTAACCTGTAATTGAACATTTGCGATGACAGTGGTACAGTGTCGACTTTCAATGTGGGTTCATAATTTGGATCTCTATGTTTACAAAAATGTCCAACTAAATATGTCGCATTACATGTCCGTCCAATTAGCTAAATGTCGAAGTAATTGTAAATTACTGTACTTTCAATCTGGAAACAATTTGAGAATTGGTGAAAGTTGAATAATCAGGAAAGTCCCCAACTATCAATAAGCTCAGAACAACTGCCAAATTCACATACTCATCACATCCTGGCAAACAAATTATGAAAAAATCAATTTGTGTTTTATTATTATTTTGGATATTATTTTAGAATGCATTGAACTGTATTTCGTAAACTCTTTTTTAAAGGTTTAATGGCCCTGATAAGCGCCATGTTTTATGGAATGGTTCCAATTTAGAAAACTTTGTACTCGTGGTTTTGAAAAAAACCATTTCGAACGCCCTCGATGCCGCCTTGTTCTGGATTTGCCACCAAAGCAGATTGTATAAAGAACAAACTTTTTTCTTCCGCTACCTGCTGTCGTTTTGCGATTCCGTTTGCCACTCGCCACTCGCTGCAACTGCCTGTTGTTGTCTTGATGTCCACCGAACCGAATGTGGTCTGTTCTGAATGTAGGTTTTCTTATCGTCGCGAGCAGCTTTTCCACTTCGGCGGCCGAAACTATATAACGCCGGCTAGGTGGACTGATGCACTGGTACTAACGCGCTCGGCCTAGCTACCCTTGCGGGGAACTCCAGACTAACACGGTTCGAGCGGGATTTTGCCTTTTCCTTCACTTTTCCTCCTTTGCCATATCCAGACATGGCTGTTTGTGTTGGTTTGTTGATGTGATGTGATGCGAAACGATGTGGTGTACGGTTTGGATGAGAATGATCGTTACAGCAGCAGAGCGGGGATTTTTAAGCTGACTGGCTGGTGCGAGAATTACGCATGTGTGAGACTGCGACCAATGTTTCGTTCATATTTTTTCTTTTTCCTTTCCAATCGTGCTTCATTGTATTTCGCTGCTGCTCTGGTTGACCGTTTTGGTCGGTACGATTTGAGGAGCACAAAATGGACCAATCAAAAATGGGCACATAGTGCATTTTGACAATGCTTGATATTTCACAATTATTCAATTATTTATCTCATGAAAACTGAAATGTTATTCATTATGATAGATGCGTAGATATATTTCCTATCAATTGATGCAAAAACCTTTGCGATCTATTGAGAAATGCTCGAGTTATAAGCGTTCCAAATCTTGCATTTTTTCCTACTTGTTCAGTGCCTAGATTTTCATTTCACCCCCTATATCTTCCGGTTAGACGTAGTCCTACGTCAAAAACGATGACCCCTGTCCCAGCTGGACGACGGATGTTGAAGACGGAACGTCGTGAGAGTGTTGAACCTTGACTCCGCCGCAATCGAATCAATCGATTTGTTTTTCTTTTTGTTTCTGGTAGCGCCAGAGTGGAGTGACACACTCTGTTGCAGTGAATAGAAAGCCACCCACAAACAGCGTTACATTTATCATGATGGTTAGTGACTTCCTTTCAATTGAAGAGCATAGACAGAATGCGTGTAACATTAACCAGCCTGCACGTGATCCACTGTGGTGTGCTGTATGCAGGTATGATTCAGCGTGAATGTTGACCTTTCAAGAACCATATGTTCGAATGCTTTCGAACTGAATTCCGAAATAATCGATCGGAGGTTATTTGTAGCGAATTAAGCGATACAATTTTACGAAACAATCAACAACGACAACACAGCGTGGATAAATGGGAGCAGCCTCTCTATTCCCATGTGGTCCTCGCAATTGCTGTTGATTAGATTGGAATTGCATGTGGTGGCTGCGGGGCGGGAGAAAAATATAATGCCAAGCAAAAAGGACAACAAAGTCAATTGAGACATGAGGAGAAGAGACTGCGAAAGATAACAGCAGCTCGAGAGGAAAATTGAAAAACTGTAAATAATCAAAATAAACCACCCCTAGATTATTGCCATTATTTATTTATTGTTATTGTTATATTCATGTGCCTCTTTGCGCATTTTGTCGAGCGGGCGGAATCCTGCTGCCGCCGTAGCGCAGGATTCGGGCAGGGCAGGGAGAACTCCCGTACAAGCAGAGCAGAAGGGAAATAAAAATTATAGCACATCATCAGGTTTTATCCTCCGCTCCCGGGATGAAATCTGTGGGGGGAAATCACGCAGATACCGTTGCTCAACGGGAAAAGCAGGACTTCGTGTACGGGACTACAACACTGACCCCGACGACAACTGCATCGTCCTGACGTTTAGCGCGGGGATGAAAATCAGTCACACACAATATGGGTTTTGCTTTCCGCAGCAGAGCCACTTCTTTTTGGGCGCTGTTACTTTTCTGCCGAGGGTTAATGTTTCAGGATTACCGAGCTCATTTGTCTCTCGTCGTGAGTTGATTCTTTCCTCCGGTCGCTTTAGGTTTTTGCCTTGCCCTTGTTGTTACCGGATCGGAGGCAATCTGGCGAGAGAGCAAAAAATAAATGGTAGCCCAACACGAGGGGGAACAGAACTTTGTCCCTTCATTGCTCTGTCATTAGGGGATGAATCGGAGGAATTGTAGGAAAGTTGTTTTTAATAGTTATTTATTTAGTTGAGGTGCACCTGTTAATCGTACCATGATTTTCGTATGTTTGTATTTGAGGGTATTTGGCAGAGTAGAAGCAAGTGGAAAGTATGGCAGGACACAGTGAAAAAAACATGAATTTAGTTTCTCAGGCCCACTTCGATTTCAATCGATACTTGGAAAGACATTGTTTTAATGCTACTTTGAGTTTTTTTTTTCACAGTGCACTGCACAGACCTCGATAATCCACTGTAAACAGAACATCTGTTTTTGTAAATAGAGCATTGCGAAAATGAGCTCATTGTTCGCTATGCCATCAGAACGCAGGGCAACTTTTGTCGTATTTTCACGATTCGATACAGCTTCCGATGGAGGGAGCCGCGGTAGGAGGGATCAAGCAAGATTTGAATCCTTTCCAATTGTGGTGATAATGCGCCGTGAAAATCACTCCGGCGAAAATCGGAGGGGCGTTTTCGAGCACACAGTTGTTAGTTTTGCGTTGACAAGCGCGAAACAAATCGGGGTTATTAATGTTGTGTGATGTTGAATAAATAAACTCTCTCCTTCTTCTCCTTCGTCCATTGCAGATGAAATCAAATTCGGCATTAGCCGGCTGGTCAAGAACGAATCGGAGGACGAGGACAATAACAACGTGTACCACCAGCCGAACCACGTGACGATCCACGCCTCCAACGGGTACGATTCGAGCAATCTGAGCACGAGATCGCGATCGCGAAGCAGGTCGCGGTCGAGGGACCGATCGACCCGTTCGCGATCCTCCTCGATAGAGCTGGAGGTGGACTCGCCGCCTCCCCCGCGGATTAGCGTGTCTCCGACGACGGATATCCCCCACATACCGAAGAATTCGGAGGCCTTCTCGGTGTCGGCCCTGCTGAAGCGTGAGAGTGAACCCAAATCCAAGTCGCCTTTGTCCAATAGCTCCTTTGAGTGCGTGAGGTAAGTGATTCGGGTTAAAGATTGGGTTCATATAAGTCATGTAAGATTTAGTCGAAAGATAATTTACCCGAATGTAACAAAAGCCCGAATTCAATCGACCCAGAAAAAAATTTAGTAAACTACTGTAGTAAACAACAGGCAATAGCAAAAATGAGCATACTTTGTCGAGTTGAAGATAGTTATTGTTTATGCGATATATGATAGCTTTACAATGACTATATATTTTATGCGTTACTATAACTCATACAATTGACTAGTTATGGGAACGCAAATTTTGTAAAAAAGTTTTCAATAGGTTTTTAGGTCTGGATCTGAATATCTTTTATTTGAATTTCAGCTACTGATTGCTATTTCAATACTTTGTGTCATGCATTAGCATCATGCCCATGCAAAGTCCCTCAAATTGGAAAAAGTTCACTCAACGAACAACCTACATCATTTCATGTTGCATCATGTTAACACTGGCTCAACATATAGTGTTGCTCATTTTTTAACGTAGAACTACGTCTTTCATTAAGGCTGCCAAATCAGAAAACGGGTCACGTTTTTATGAAATAATGTTAAAGTTAATAACTATTTTTGTCGCGGACGAATTTTTCATTGTAAACAAATTAATCGGGTATGTTTTTATTTAAGTTTCTATTCCTTATTCAAACTTTAGTCGTCCAACCATTTGATGGTTCAATAGATGGTCCTGAAAGCTATTGTTTTGTTCTCGCCAAGTTCAGTAGCTTCTATTTTTACATCTTCAACACCTACGTCGATATCAGCGTTATGTCGAGTTACGTCATATCGAAGCAAAACACTTTTTTTTATGGATGCAAAACTGTTCATGATTACTCAAAAATTCGCAAAAACTAATTTTCTAAATTTTTTAAAAAATAATGAGTCGTCGAGATCTATTGTCATCTCGTTTTTTTTTGTCAAAAATCGACTCTCTGGGTCTTTTTTCGCAATACGAGGTAAACGTATGATTTATGGTGGCAATGAAAACGGTCATCTCGATTTTTCATACGGGACTTCCTGCGGAATGTTTATTTACTCCTTAAAATACCCTATGCTAAATGTTAACTCAACCGGACTTCGTTTTCATCTAGTGTCGCAGACGTCATAATATGAGTTTTTTGAAAAACGAAAAATTGCCAAGAGTAAATGAAATCGGGATTTAAAAATGGGTAGGTTATATCTATGATATAACCGCAAGGTTGACGTGGGACTACCTCAGCTTAGCAATCATTTGTTTGTTAGATTAAAATTTTGATTGAATGCAACAATTTCCGAATTCAATTGAATTCAATATATTTGCTTTATGAGTAAAAAGATTGTATAATGCCATGTAAGGTCAATTCATGCAATAGATTATGTTCTGCGTTACAAGTAAATTTAATGACAGACCTTTTACGTTTGGTATGATGACATCTTGGTTTTGATGTCTGTGTTAAACAAACACATTTCAGTCAGTATAAAAATGACCCCGATTTGCATGTATTTGCAATGCCGATTTCTCCAGACACCTTGGTTTAGAAGTCTTTATTAGGTAAACACATTTCAGTCGGAACAAAAATATCCCTGACCTGCATGAATATGCAATCCCAATTTCCCCACGCTCCTTGGATTTGAAGTCTGTGTTAGGGAAACACATTTCAGTCGGAAGAAAAAAAAACCCCAATCTGCATGAGTTTGTAATGCCAATTTCCTCAGACACCTTAGTTCTGAAGTCTGTGCTGGGGAAATACATTTCAGTCGGAACAAAAATGCCCCCGACTTGCATGTATTTGCAATGCCAATTTACCCACGCCCCATGGATTTGAAGTCTGTCTTAGGGAAACACATTTCAGTCGGAATAAAAATATCCCCGACTTTAATGTATTTGCCATGCCGATTTCTCTAAAGCTGCTTGGTTTTGAAGTCTGTGTTAGGGAACACAGATCGGCGCGAACAAAAGTCCCCATACTTTCATGTGTTTGCGATGCCGATTTCCCCAAGGCTGCTTGGTTTTGATGGCTGTGTTGGGGAAACCGTGAATCGGGCCAATTAAAACGAGGTAGCTAGGGCGTTTAGATAACGGTTAACATTTTACAGTTATTCAATTGTTTATCTAATGAAAAATAACATTTTATTAATTGCGATAGAAGCGTAGGAATATTCCGTATCAATTGATGCAAACATCTTTCCGATCCAGTAAGAAATGTTCGAGTTATAAGCATTCGGAATCTTTAATTTTTTCCTGCATGTTCTATGTTTAGGTTTTCATTTTACCCCCCATATACTCCGGTTAGACGTAGTCCCACGTCAAATGTGATGCCAAATGTTTTAAAATTGCAAGAACCGTCGAGATTCAATGTTATTTAAAGCCATTTCGTACGAAAATATTTTGAACCAGATCATATTCGCGCAAAATATGTGCGATTTGTTATATTTTTGACCATATTTCACAGAATACTGCGTTTACAAAAAGTTTCATCGGGGCCAAAAACCTTTATCAATATCTTTCAATGCGTAAATTCTCTCTGAATTGTAGAATGGTAACAGACATCACTTTTTAATTTTATTCTTCGCCGAGTTCAATTTTGCCAGAACAAACAGACGGAAAAACGTATTTAAATTAACAAAATTCACAAAATTGTTATAAATTCTGAACAAAACAGCGTAATTCTGCACACTATCTTATTTGTGGTAAGTAATTTTGTGTCGTCTAATACAAAAAAAAAATCAAACCAATTTTATCTCAACCAACACAAATTGAACGTGAGCAGCTTTATGCTTAAACTATCGAATCAGTCGAACTGTTCAGTTTCTTATGTTTGCTTCGCAATGTGGGTGTGGTTTAGGATGATTTCTTTGCTGATGATTTTCTTTGCGAGCCCTCAACATCGGCATCTTTGGCTATGGATATCATCTGTCCTGATTTAGCAGGACATGTCCTGATTTTGGGATGCTTTTGGGGCGTCCAGATTTATTTTCCATATTCCAACATTTGTCCTGACTTTTATAACAATTTCACTTTTGTTGACGAATCATAATTCATTTACATTTTTTTGTAATTTATTTCTGAGCTTGGGTAGACTGTACATTTCATAGTTGCTCTCCGTGATTGATCTGAACCGGCGAAATTATACAAAGAACAGATCCTTGGGAGTAGCGATCCATTCTCATTGTGCAAGTTTAGGTTATTCTAGCTTTCAATAGTCAATAACGACGCCGGTCACGTCTCTACAGTCATCAGGGAAGGGAAGGGATGTTAGTATGAAGTGCCGCCTCTATAGCGTGACTTCCTTGTGGTCATCATGGGAGGGATAGTTGTTAGTGGGGAGAGCAAAGAGTTACCTTTTGGAAACCTGAAAAGGTAACCGAGAGAACTCATGGAAAATAATAAGACCGGCGATATATTTCGTTATTCAACGCGCGTATTTTTTATCGAATTCTGATCATTTTGTTTTTATTTTTTATTTTGTACTTGCTAACCCGGCAAACTTCGTCCCGCCCATTTACTTGATTAATTATCGAGTAATGCAGAAATTTGTGTTTTATTTGTATGGCAGCCACCCCTAAGAGAGGGGGGAGGGGTATCTAACCACCATAGAAACATTCATTGCACCCTAAAGTTTCCATATGCCTAATTTGGTTTAATTTGCTTGATTAATTCTCGGGTAATGCAAAAATTTGTGTTTCATTTGTACGGCAGCCCCCTCTAAGAGAGGGGGAAGGAGTATCTTAACACCATAGAAACATTTATTGCATCCTAAAACCTCCACATGCCAAATTCGGTTTCATTTGCTTGATTAATTCTCGAGTAATGCAGAAATTGGTGTTCCATTTGTATGGCAGCCCCCCCTTTGAGTGGGTGAAGGACTGTCTAACTATCATAGAAACATTTATTGCACCCTAAAACTTTCACATGCCAACTTTGGTTTTGTTTGCTTGGTTAATTTCCGAGTAATGCAGAAATTTGTGTTTCATTTGTATGGCAGCCCCCCCCCCCCTGTGATGGGGGAAGGACTGTCTAACCATCATAGAAACATTTATTGCACCCTAAAACTTTCACATGCCAACTTTGGTTTCGTTTGCTTGGTTAATTTCCGAGTAATGCAGAAATTTGTATTTCATTTGTATGGCAGCCCCCCCTTAGAGAGGGGGAGGGGTCTCAAAATATCACGAAAACCTTCCCCGGCCCCAAAAACCCCTACATACCAATTTTCATGTCGATCGGTTCAGTAGTTTCCGAGTCTATAAGAATCAGACAGACAGACAGACATCACTCCATTTTTATATATATAGATTTTGTTTTTGTGTTAAAATCTTTTTCATTGGTGACTAAAATATTACAAGTGTGTAGAAAGTGACATTTGCATCTTCCATCTGTTTCCATTTCGCCGGTTTGTTTTTGTGTTTTGTCTATATTCCAATGTCTGAATGGAAGTGTAATTTTGCCGACGAATTGCGCTGGAAGTATCTTTGTTTCAAAGAAAGACGTAATGATTATGAAGCCAAGTGCTACATATGTGATTTATAAGTATCGGTGGCTTATAGCGGTACATTTTGTTGAAACAATCAACAATGATATCTTCAATGAACCATTACAATTGAATCTGATTAGGAAAAGCATATCCAAACGCCGAAACATTGCAAGAAAATTCAGTTGGAATCCACCTCCAATTTCATGCTGAATTATGTGGTGTAAAAATCAAATGGCTCAAAAAATTTGGGTTGCAGAAGAAGCTCTTACGTTTTATACATCATAAAAGCTTCAAATTTGTGGTCCCTCTAACCTCGAGTAAACCGAGTAGGGCGAGTCCTCTACTAAACATAGATTTAAGCTAATGCGATTGAGCCTTACAAATAAATGAATTGAAAAAAAGCTTCAAATCAATGGATTGTCTCCAGCACTATTGCGCTGTTACTCTATTGTTCTATTGATGCTGTTTGATGACAAGGGAACCGCCCAAAAATTACTGTGTTCTGACGTACAGAACAGAAGTCACAAACTCCGGAGTATTTTTTCCGTATGGATCGTCCGAGAAATATGTTAAATGAATAGATTCATGTGTTTTGGTCTCTTGAAGTGCATAATCACATACAACGTGTTTTTATTTATTTTCA
Source organism: Toxorhynchites rutilus septentrionalis (assembly GCF_029784135.1). NCBI lineage: Eukaryota > Metazoa > Arthropoda > Insecta > Diptera > Culicidae > Toxorhynchites > Toxorhynchites rutilus. The sequence goes on from NC_073746.1 coordinate 11,547,406, forward strand.
TTTCAATTTCAATTTGATAATGGTTTGGTCACAATCGTTGCTGCTTCAGGTGTCCTGATTTTCAGCTCTGACCATAAGGTATCTCTATCGTTCGGCAGCTTCTTAGATGTCGATGGAGGCAAAGGAGAGCTGAACAAGTGGAAATACAATGCTACCATTACGCCTCTGATTTGTCTCTTGACAATATTAATTGGCGTCCTTTGTTGTAAAAGAGCTGTTCACTGACGGTCTAATGAAGTTATTGAAAAGGTGTTTCACGTTGTTTTTTTTCCAATTCATAAACAAGTCATTCTCAAGATTTTGTTGCTTATTGTGACATCAACACGTAACAAACGACCGGGAGTTCAAAAAATTCTAGATTTAACTGGAAAAGCAGAGGGTGTCGGTTTCGCTCGGATTTTTCCTAATGTAAAATATAGTCAAATTAAATTTTATGAGAAATTTCGATGAAATATCGGATATAGATCCACTTTGATCATTTCCAAGGATCTACAACGAAACAAAATTTACTCTGATTCGCTGATAAGAGATCGGAGCTCGGTCCATTCAGTTGAATCGTAAAATAAGCCGAATTTTCAGAGTATTCCAATTCAGACAGGGAATAAAATAAAAATACTCACCTTGGGAGTTTTTTCTCTTGGAATTTCTGCATTAGGAAAATATAAGCATTATTTCATTAGAAAATATTTCACTTAGTCTATATTGGAACTTTATCATTATCAGCATAGTCAACATTTAAGATACATTTTATCTCGATTTCAGAATTTTCTATCAGTGAAGTCCATAAAAAAATCAGTAGATTTAGTGTTGAATTTTATCCTCATTTCACATGAGCCTTTTATCCCAAATCAACTGCGGTTTTTGTGAGTCCACTAGTCGTCAACCTTTAAACAATTGAGCCAGTATTCTTATAAAAATATACGAGGAATTAGGTAGCTGATTCGGAATATTTCAGGAAGTGATAGAGGATCATAAAGGGTGTGTCACATCAAATTGCATCACGGAAAAAACGCTGTAGAAATTTAATTTTTAGGGATTATATCTTCAGCTTTCGCTTATAATCAGATAAGAGTGTATAGATCACGTTGGCCATGCTTCACTGTCAATTTTTCTTAAATTTGGAAAAATGTCGTCGAACGAAAAAGAGCGTCGTGAATTAATCCTGTGCACTCATTTCGAGAATCCGGAGTTGTCACATCGGGACATCGGTAGAATGCTGGGAATCGTCCAATCCACGGTCAGCAGAGTACTAAAACGATACTTCGAGAACCTAACCATCGACCGGAAGGTGAAGAACGGCCAAATTGGATGCTCCGTCAGTGAAAAAGATCACAAGCGCGTAGTTAAGCAGTTTAGACGTGATCCGAGAAGTTCGGTCCGGGATGTCGCCAATAAGCTGAATTTGTCAAGTTCATTCGTCCAGCGGACCAAGCAGCGGGAGGGCCTGCGTACATACAAGGTTCAGAAGGCTCCTAACCGCGACGAAAGGCAAAACATGGTGGCGAAGACGCGAGCCCGGAAGCTGTACACCGAAATGCTGACGAAGCCGCATTGCCTGGTAATGGACGACGAAACCTACGTCAAAGCGGACTTTCGTCAGCCGCCGGGCCTGTTATTCTTCTCCGCAGAGGACAAACTCAGCGTTCCGGAGGAGATTCGCAAGCAGAAACTATCCAAGTTTGCCAAGAAGTACATGGTGTGGCAAGCGATCTGCTCTTGCGGAAAGCGGAGCGCCCCCTTCGTGATGATCGGCACGGTAAACGGTCAGGTTTACCTTAAGGAGTGCCTACAGAAGCGCTTACTACCACTATTGAAGCAACACGAGGGCCCGACCATCTTCTGGCCGGATCTCGCTTCGTGCCACTATTCAAAGGACGTGTTGGAGTGGTACGAAGCCAACGGGGTCACCTTCGTGCCAAAGGGAATGACCCGCCCAACGCGCCGGAGCTTCGCTCAATTGAGAAATATTGGGCGATTATGAAGCAGGCCTTCCGGAAGAGCCCAAAAGTTGTCAAATCGGAGGCGGACTTCAAGAGAAAATGGATTTCTGTTAAAAAAAAACTACAACCTGACGTTGTACAGAACCTTATAGACGGGGTAAAGAAGAAGGTGCGAGCATACGGGCTTGGGCTCGAAGTATGAATAAAAAGAAAATGCGAAAAGTTGTTTAATAGTTTTTATTTTACTGTCTAAAATTTTCAAAAGGATCGGTCTACTGGGCGAATTTCTACAGCGTTTTTTCCGTGATGCAATTTGATGTGACACACCCTTTATTTGATGAAAAAATTCTTCCACGCGAATGGTAAATTCTCAGCTAGGACAGAGTTATTAAACTTTTCTTATGCTGCTCATTTGAAAGATAATTTTTTTGCGTAGAATGCAGTTGTAAAACATTCAAATGGATGAAACCAAGTAACATTTAGAGGTGAAGAAAAAAACTAAAGAAATCGTATTTTTTATGGGTTAACATTATTGTTAGCTTCCATTAATCTAGATGTCTCACAACAAAATGTTATGCAAAATTTCCTCAAATGAAAGCAATTGAATCGAACTAAGTAGCGTACTGTTTGAATTAAAACCAGTTTAAGACAAAAAACCGGTCTCAAGAAAAGTTCAATAATTCTTTCGTAGTTGAGATTTGACCATAAGCGTGGAAGATTTTTTTTCATCAAATATGATCCTCTATCGCTTGAAATATTCCGGATCAGCTACCTAACAACCTGTATATAACAATATTTTAAACCGATATAATAGTTTTCAATATTTTATTCAGTTTATGAGGAAGTTTTCTCAACAGTTTAAACATTTCTTTAAATTTTAACAGAAAGTCAATTGACTTGTTTCAATCGAGCAGCAGGTTTCTATGATCTTTTGGGAAAAACGAACAAATTTAAAAACTAACACCTCTATTTTGTATTTCGATCGATTCGGAATATTTCGAACTACTTGATAAAATTCCATTTTGTATTCCGTTCGAGTTGTTTTTGCATTTCGTTCGATCTGTTACTCTTCGAACAGTAAATGGGCAAAACGTTCGAAATAGGGAATACGAAAGTATAACTCAAACGAAATGATGGTTTCGATCGGAATTCAAATCCGGCAAATCGGCCGGTGTAAAGAGCAATACAAAAAACTTTTCGGGCAAGGTAAACAAAAAATCAATTAGTAGTGAGTTTTCTGATGTAATTTTCCCCGTGAGCATTTTGGAAACCATGTAGACACTCAAGAATTATCAATAAGCAGATGAAAAATAAAAAATATATATATATTGAAAATATTTTGAATACGCTATTAGTACCCTCTGAAAATTCCCCGAACTATGGCGGAATAGGTTTCGTATTGTGCTTGCGAATAAAAATGATACGAGTATGTGAATGAACCGGCATTTCTTGTGACCAATCGTGTTCCGGAGTGGGAAACGAACGACACTCGACTAAAAAATAGAGGAGCAAAATGCAACATCGAAAATTATGGATGATTTTTGAAATGCTGCAATTCTGTTAAAAAATAATGCATTCGTCAAAACAACAACTGGACTTTGTATAGAATATTTATACTATTGTATAGTTAGTATTTGTATAGTATTGTTTAATCGATTTGCTGTGCATTCATTATTTCATGAAATATTCTTAATTCAAAATTAAAGGATAATTTTTCATTCGATAGAGAATACCACTGTAGAAAATAGTTCTACTGAAACTTTCTATGACTCAAATGGAAGCGAAATAACCAGGTCAATTAGATTGTTATTGGGAATATATTTTAAAAATCTATAGAAACTTTGAAAGCAAACCAGAAACGCTTTATCTTATCTAGCAATGTCTATTGTAAACAACGCATATACACATCAAACTGAAAATATGTATATTAGTAGCTTGAAAATGCTGTTTTTTTTATCTTCATGTCATCATTTATATCGAAGCTACAAAAATTTCGACCCTCCACTCGTCAATCCGTTGTCAAGTGAAGATCTATAGATATCAGTGCAAGATCTTCCTACTTTATCTTTTATCTTCTGGATTTTTTTTTAATTGATAAAAAAAATAATTTATGCATATAAAATTGTTCTGTTCGATTTTGTGCGCTTCACAAACTCGAAAGTTCGACACTAATGAAACACATATTATGACACAATATACAATCCACTCCAAGGATAGTTGTTGCTGCTGCCAACATCTCAGGGAGCTTGCGGATTCCCAGATGAAATAAGCACACTTCTGAATAAAGCTGTGATCGTAAATGAAATTTTCAGTATTGAATATGTATATAAAATACATTTCATTCAGTATTGAATATGTGATAGCAAAACATTTCCTTGCAAGTTTTCGAAAAATCGTAAACTAAAATTCATCTATTTTTATTCGATTGGCGTTGCTCAAGATCAGTCTTTGGAATTGTGTGGTTTATATTCAGATGCAGAATGTTCAACTGTATATTGCGCGTTTCCGTGTTGGCAAACCAGACAGCCTTTATATCTTTGCAGATAATAGAAAAACAAAGCATTACAAGTATTTCACGATTAAACTTATATGGAACATATGCTTTGTTTTGCAACTCTGTGCATAGCAAAACGTGGAAAATTTGAAACATAATAAACTTAAATGGAAACAAAATTAATCTATCTATCTATCTATATATATATAAAAATGGAGTGATGTCTGTCTGTCTGTCTGATTCTTATAGACTCGGAAACTACTGAACCGATCGACATGAAAATTGGTATGTAGGGGTTTTTGGGGCCGGGGAAGGTTTTCGTGATATTTTGAGATCCCTCCCCCCTCTCTAAGGGGGGGCTGCCATACAAATGAAACACAAATTTCTGCATTACTCGGAAATTAATCAAGCAAATGAAACCAAATTTGGCATGTGGAGGTTTTAGGATGCAATAAATGTTTCTATGGTGATAAGATACTCCTTCCCCCTCTCTTAGAGGGGGCTGCCATACAAATGAAACACAATTTTTTGCATTAAAAGGTGTGTCACATCAAATTGCATCACGGAAAAAACGCTGTAGAAATTCGCCCAGTAGACCGATCCTTTTGAAAATTTTAGACAGTAAAATAAAAACTATTAAACAACTTTTGGCATTTTCTTTTTATTCATACTTCGAGCCCAGGCCCGTATGCTCGCACCTTCCTCTTTACCCCGACCATAAGGTTCTGTACAACGTCAGGTTGTAGTTTTATTTTTGAACAGAAATCCATTTTCTCTTGAAGTCCGCCTCCGATTGGACAACTTTTGGGTTCTTCCGGAGGGCCTGCTTCATAATCGACCAATATTTCTTAATTGGGCGAAGTTCCGGCGCGTTGGGCGGGTTCATTTCCTTTGGCACGAAGGTGACCCCGTTGGCTTCGTACCACTCCAACACGTCCTTTGAATAGTGGCACGAAGCGAGATCCGGCCAGAAGATGGTCGGGCCCTCGTGCTGCTTCAATAGTGATAGTAAGCGCTTCTGTAGGCACTCCTTAAGGTAAACCTGCCCGTTTACCGTGCCGGTCATCACGAAGGGGGCGCTCCGCTTTCCGCAAGAGCAGATCGCTTGCCACACCATGTACTTTTTGGCAAACTTGGATAGTTTCTGCTTGCGAATCTCCTCCGGAACGCTGAATTTGTCCTCCGCGGAGAAGAACAACAGGCCCGGCAGCTGACGAACGTCCGCTTTGACGTAGGTTTCGTCGTACATTACCAGGCAATGCGGCTTCGTCAGTATTTCGGTGTACAGCTTCCGGGCTCGCGTCTTCCCCACCATGTTTTGCCTTTCGTCGCGGTTAGGAGCCTTCTGAACCTTGTATGTATGCAGGCCCTCCCGCTGCTTGGTCCGCTGGACGAATGAACCTGACAAATTCAGCTTATTGGCGACATCCCGGACTGAACTTCTCGGATCACGTCTAAACTGATTAACTACGCGCTTGTGATCTTTTTCACTGACGGAGCATCCATTTTTGCCGTTCTTCACCTTCCGGTCGATGGTTAGGTTCTCGAAGTATCGTTTTAGTACTCTGCTGATCGTGGATTGGACGATTCCCAGCATCTTATCGATGTCCCGATGTGACAACTCCGGATTCTCGGAATGAGTGCACAGGATTAATTCACGACGCTCTTTTTTGTTCGACGACATTTTTCCAAATTTACGAAAAATTGACAGTGAAGCATGGCCAACGTGATCTATACACTCTTATCTGATTATAAGCGAAAGCTGAAGATATAATTCCTAAAAATTAAATTTCTACAGCGTTTTTTCCGTGATGCAATTTGATGTGACACACCATTTACTCGGAAATTAATCAATCAAACGAAACCAAAGTTGGCATGTGAAAGTTTTAGGGTGCAATAAATGTTTCTATGATGGTTAGACAGTCCTTCCCCTACTCAAAGGGGGGGCTGCCATACAAATGAAACACAAATTTCTGCATTACTCGAGAATTATTCAAGCAAATGAAACCAAATTTGGCATGTGGAGGTTTTAGGATGCAATAAATGTTTCTATGGTGTTAAGATACTCCTTCCCCCTCTCTTAGAGGGGGCTGCCGTACAAATGAAACACAAATTTTTGCATTACTCGAGAATTAATCAAGTAAATGGGCGGGACGAAGTTTGCCGGGTTAGCTAGTTTTCTAATAAAATAAGAAAAATGTGCACGTGGACGACCGGGGGAGGGGTATGTAAATGTCGACGCTTATCCACGGAGGGGGAGGGGGGAGTCTAAAATCGTACTTAGCAAGGTATTGCAAAAAAAAAGGTAAATTCGAAGAAATCTTTGGATTCGAAAAAGTCTACAGATTTACATTAAAAATAATAACATCTTTAGATGTATGATCGAGTTGTTTATCTGTCCTGGTTAATGTTACATTTGGGTTAATGGAATTCGGTTAAACAACAGTGGTGAAGTTACCAACCGTATTTCTGACTTCCAGGCCAAGCTACTCCCAGTTCTACGAGCAAAGTATACTCAACCGACCACTGTTCCACCCGTTCCCGTTCTTCGCCATGCTCCAGCAGCAGGGTCACCAGCTAAATCCAGCCTTAAGCAAGTAAGTTGAACGAACTCGAGCTCGATTTCAGCACCACATCAACACAACACTTTTTTCCTCAACTGAAGCCTTTCCCGCAGCTATCATCCCTCGTCGCCGGAGGATATTCTTCGGTTGCGGCATTTCATGGCTCAGAATGCGGCCGCCGCTGGTGCCGTGGTGGCGAACGGAGCCGCCGGTGGTGGTGGTGGCGGAAATGGTCCTGTCGCAGCCCACCTAGACTTTGGTCACCCGCATCACCCCCACCATCTCCTGATGCGACCAGGTATGAGAACCGCATTTGGTGAAGTTTATCCATGTATTAAATGTGACAAAATCTTTACTACCCCCCACGGATTAGAAGTGCACGCGCGGAGATCGCACAACGGCAAACGACCGTACGCCTGTGAGCTGTGCAACAAAACCTTCGGTCACGAAATTAGTTTAAGTCAACATAGGTAGGAAGCTTGGAAGCTGGTCTCCGCAATGTTTCTAACAAAACTGGACGTTTTGCGTTTCATCCACAGAGCTGTGCATAGTGTAGAGAAAGTGTTCGAGTGTAAGCAGTGCGGGAAGGCCTTCAAGCGATCGAGTACCCTGTCGACTCATCTGCTGATCCACAGCGATACCCGGCCCTATCCGTGTGGGTTCTGTGGGAAGCGATTTCACCAGAAGAGCGACATGAAGAAGCACACCTACATCCATACCGGTGAGTTTGATTTGCCCTTACTACAGACTGTTGAACACAGCACATTGATTCTTCAAAGTCAGCGACTTGACAGCGTATCAAAGTATAAGAAAAAAACACATGTTTGTTTTACATAACAAATATTTAGATTCAATCGATCCTGTCCGGTACAACATGTGTCCAAAAATTCGCCGAAACCGAAAGATGGAAGCATATTGACATGAAAACCACGAGTTTACCCCCTTGAGGCGGGCTAGCAAACAAATTTTGTCAATATCCCCGAAAACATAAGAAAAAAAAAAACAAGAGGAATGACATCGAAACGACCTGACCAAAAACTAACAATTTGTACAACAAGCAAAGGTCGGAAAAGTTTTCGGGTAAACTGTGCCACTGCCACCCCCTTTTTCGTTGAGAGACTGTGTGTTGTTGAGGGATAGGGCTGATCATTTACATCGTCTAATCCTATTCATACTCACAGATCTGTGAAAATCCATTGTGTTGTGTTACAATACAAATAGATTGTGTGGTATCACTCCAACCCTGGAGCGGAATCCCTTTCTCCGCTTTTGGCGAAGAATTGGTAATCCTAATTTGAGGTTTGTTGACGTTTCTTTGTGTTCACGGCGGTGGAGGCTAGAGGACAATTTTCCCATTTTCGTCACCCCTTTCTCGACCCGTTGAACCCCTCTCCAGGAACGTGAGAAAATCCAGCACATGCTTTGCTCTCGCTTCCATCACAAGACTCGATGCCGCCTTCGCTCGATCGTAGTCAAAAATCCTGCAGGCATAAGAAAATAGATTATTGATTTCTCATCTCAGACCACCGCGCAAGATGGAGTCTGTGCCTAGAAGCTGATTTTTATCCCCTCTCCTCCCCACCGCTCAGAACAGCCTTCGCAAACGGCGGTGGAAAATCACATCAAAACAGAGTACCGTCGCTCCAAAATGGATGGAAATTTATGCAACAAACCGAAAGGAAGCGCCGGGGCTGCAACGAGGGATGGGAGAGCAGAAAAAAAAATAAATTTCCATTCAAATTGCTGCGCTCAAAGCGAAACTTCCCTTCAATCTTTGCATCATAGCAGAAGAAGCAGCGGTGCTTCATTCGCGGCTTATGGAGCGAAAGAGCAAACGGAATAATGGGAACGCAACAAAAAAAAATCACTCCCCGCAAAATTTTACCGCGATTTTATTCTTCCTAACTTCATAACAGCGCCACCATCGGTCGGGCGGTCCGGGAAACCGATTTGGTAACGCTAAATGAGGAAAAAATGGTGCCCATAGAGATAAATTTTAATTTCAATTATCATTAAACTTTTTTTTAAGAGTTTCATAAAAAAAGATTTCTTCTGTGGTTTCTGCGCTTTTGCGCGATTGGAGAGTTGTTTTTTTTTTCTTCAAACCGCCACGGAGAGGATGAATTGATATTCCCCGAGATGAAATGAAACAATGAGCGAGAGTTCTTTTTATAGGTCTTTAAAGTTGGATCACAATGGTTGTTCGGGGCGAGAAAAGTTTTTCGGCGGTTAGCTGAGGTTTGATTTTCGGGCTTTATTTGCCATAGAAAAATTGCTTGTACCTAAAAAACGCGCCCAAACATTTTTATGGGATGTATTCAATCATCCAAATGGTATCACTTCGGACACCATTTTGGAGCTGCAGTATTAATTGCGAACGCTACCACGAAGACCTTTTTTTCAATTGACACACTCGATTATAATTTATAGTTCAGCATCATTTTACAACCACTCCAATTCACCTTTGGCAACGCATGAAACCAAGAGTAAACCTGTGCATGTGAGCCAAAAATACAGAAGTACTTTCCACTGAACAACATCAGAATCGAAATGGTACTTCCACCGAACAAAATTACGCTACTACGATAGAATGGATAGAATGAAGGCTCTGATCGGATGGCTTACAGTTGCACTATGGGCGATTTCAATACAAGCAAGTGGGCAAAAATATTTTCTTCATTTTCCAACACTTGTGGTATCTATGTGGTATCTCTATGATCAAAACAAGTTGATAATTTGTGACTATATTACGGTCAAGGCGTGTATTTTTTATACGAGGGTCACTATTTATATTTCTGGAATTGGCAACACTGATGTCATGTGAGTCCATCTGACGGTTCCATCGTAAAGTTTGACATTTTTGACGATATATGTACTCAAAACATTTTGTCATACGGACGCTATTTGTTTATTTTATATTTAGTTGAAAGTTTGGTCTCGGCAAAAAAATGGAACTGAATCGTGAATATTTTCGTGCGATAATTTTTTACCACGACTTTCGACGTGGATTATCACAACAAGAGTGCGTCAATCAACTTAATTTGACTTTTGGCGATAAAGCTCCATCAAAAACCACTGTGTATCGCTGGTATAGTGAATTCAATCGTGGTCATATTTCGCTGTTCGACGAGTTTCGTGAAGGTCGTCCAAAATCGGCTGTAGTGCCAGAAAACATCGATGCTGTGCACGAAATGATTAAGCAAGATCGTCATGTAACCTATTGTGAGATTGAGGCATCCCTAAGCATTAGTTCCACCAGCATATATGCGATTTTACATGAACACTTAGTTGTGCGAAAATTATGTTCACGTTGGATCCCACATAATTTGACAATCGCTCAAAAAAAAAGGCTCGTGTCGATTGGAATAAATGCTTTGAAAATTGGTTTAAGCGCATGCAAAAGTGTCGATCGATCATCGATCATCGTGGCGAGTACTTTGAAAAACTATAAAAATATATTCGCAGCTTAACTATTTGTTTTTGTTCCTATTCCAGAAATATAAATAGTGACTCTCGTATAAGCAGATATAAGAAATTTTTTTTCCTTTATTTAATTAGGCTCAAGTGGATAAAGAGCCATAATCAAGCAGTACATTTTTGAACTATTTGAATATATTATAACTACATAATCATTAACTTAAGTCTAATTAGCTAAAACTACAGAACAATTAAAAAATATAATTTATTCCTTCGTTGCCTCGTCGGTATTATTCTTGTCTGGAACAGTGCCTGTGGCGGGTCGTAACAACTACATCGCCAGTTGAAGTAGCAACTGGTAGGGGAAAAGGGGGGAATTTGGACCACCTGAGCAAATCGCCTAATATTTCCAAACCAATACGGTCTAAATCAAAAATGTCACATTGTATACTAAGCTACACTTGTTTTCGCTAAATCAATAATATCTAATCATTATATCAAGCTTTAAACTACCAAATATATCATAAAATAAAAGAGATAATTTTTGGATATTAAAATTTGATGCGGGGTGATTTGGACCAGTGTGTGTTTCATCGAAAAAAAAAAACATACTTATGTTTATGTAAAGTATTTTGGAATAATGTTACAATCAGTAACAGTGTTTTGGGATCGATACCAGAGGTCTTAGCCAGATTCCAGACCAGAAAAATTGGTTTGAGACCATCTCGAATTCTGCATGAATTTTTCACTGTTGTTCGAGAATTTTCAAACACTTTCGATGCTTGGTCAAAGAAAATCCGTTCTTGATGGCCTGCGTTGCTCTTTCAGGCTCCTCCTTCTTCCAACGCTGTCTGCCCATACTCTTATTGTAATTCAGCGGCATCTGCAATCAATTAGACCAAAGAAAAACCTCAAATCTGTAGGACCAATTCACCCCACACAACATGCAAAAATTAAAATGCAATTAATTTCGTTTATTGTTATCAAACTTACAGTTTCGCAGCATCAAATTGTTCCTCTTCTGTAGGCGAACAGAACTTTACTGCACAATACACGAAAAGTTTGTTTATTCAGCGAGAAAAACCTTAAAACCACGATCGGAAAATTCACATTTTTGACAATCAAAGTGCTTGCTACCATTTCCTGCCATCTGTCGAATTTTACCAAAGTTTTTTACGTTAGTTACATACGGTTCAATAATGAAAGAAGATGACATTATAAATAATCCTAGCTGAGCCGTACTTTTTGAGATAATGGGGTGGTCCAAATCACCCCGTGTTACCCTAGTAGGTAGTGAGTGCCTCCTTGCTACGTTAATAGCTACTGTAATGATCTTATCTCAACGGGTACTAAGTTCTGCTTATGTAATAGGAAAGGAAAGGAGAATGGACAAGTGGTAGTAGGAGATGCGACCTAAATAATAATATGAGCGCTTCTTAGGGAGACATATGTGGGGAGCATAAAATTAGGGTCGCGAGTAGATAGATACAACTGATATCGCGAACTGGCATGCGTGAGTGTCCTCCTTTAACCCTTTAAATCGGCAACCAGTTTGATTATTTCATTGCAAAATTCATTACATGACCAAACAACGTGCTCGATGATATCCTTGACCACAATTGCAAATATAAGAAAATATTTTAAATTAAAAAAAAATTTCGGGATTCAGCCCTTCCCTTTTTCAGTGGAGTAATTTCAAAAGAAATCGACAAACAACAAAACCTGATTATTTTTGATTCGAATGAAAGTTTGCACTTCATTTGGATTTGGGAGTTTTCCACAGCATTTTAGATTTTTTTGACTCAAACGTAAGGGCGTATCGATTTTAGTGAGAGAAATCATTGATAATTTATATCTCAAAAACTATGGATCCTTCCGAAACAGTGTCTTAGAAAGGGTTATAGAGAATTGATGTCTAAATGTGAATAAAATATACACTGAAAAAAATATTTGCAATTTCTAAAATACAATTTTTTCAATTTTTTTTCAATTTTTTATATAAAATAGAGGTCATGCAGAAAATTTAAAAAACGGGTACAAGATGGTAAAACTATTTTTGACAATCTTTGTGGAACATCAAATTTTTGAGAATGTTCGAAACTTCGAATTTTTGTATGTTTGTATGTGTATGGGGAGCATTTCCTCCCACCGGAATGTGTTCCCTAACAGAGACATCAAAACCAAGCTGCCTGGAGGAAATCGACATTGCAAATGTATGCAAGTCGGGGGCATTTTTGTATTGCAAGTAAGGTGAGTGATAAGATTAATTCTAGCAAATAAAATTTAAAAGTGACGAACCAGCCGAAATGTTTTGAAAGCCACTAAAATAGATAGAGAGAGAAAATAAAATTTAAATTTGGAACTTTAATGTTGGTTGCTTTGTAAAATTTCATATCATTGTTGCGAAAACGTAATCTACCACGCCAATCGACATAATACATAAATCGCTCAAACTCTTTTAATTCAATTGAATTCAAAATGTTCCATTCAAACACTTATTGTTATCGATCACGAATGTACGGCCAAAAAATCGTGTATTGTCGTGTATTGTAAAATTTAGCACAAGTGTAACTGTAAAATTGTATATGGTAGCAGTTGTGTTAAAAATGACTTGGATTATGAAACGATTCATTTACATTTTCATAAATTAAAACCAAGGTTTGTTCCCGCTCGAGAACGAATCGTTTGGTTTAGGCTGTCTGTTTTGTTGTGTTCATTTTCATCCAAGGGAAGTTTATACGGCGAGAAAAATTGGAAAAATGAAGAAATATTAGAAAAAGTGATTTCCCATATGCTCTACATATAGTATTAGGTGTTGTTAGTCCAATAAAATTTCGCATTGGGTTGAATGAACACTCAGAAAGTAAAAAATATAAAAGAAAATAACCTTTTCCATTTCAAATATTTTCTCTATATTAAAGTAACATTTTTTTACTGATGAGAAAAATCGATAATTGTGTTCGGTGTTGGTAATTATCTTATATTATATTGGAGAGTTTTTTTTTCTTTATTTCATCCATGCATATCACAGGAGGCATCTAGTCTAGGATAACAGAATGCAGTTTTTATCATATCTCGTTTCACTTCGGTATCTTTTATCTGATACGCACCATCCAACGACTGTTTACCATCCTTCTGTCATCATCATTCGGTAAACACTGGTGGAGTGCGCTAACAATACCCCACAACCAAACAAAATGGCCCTTTTCAGGGCCACCAAATCATTATTAAAGAGTTTAACGATGTAATTCTTCAAACATATCCAAAATCAACAGATAGCCTAACGGAATCCTACGTCAACTATGCGGTCGTCTCTCGGACACAACCCTCCTGTGACTTTTTTGGTTAGGGCGACCATTTCCATTTTAGGGTGGTCCAAAAAATCCAGTTTTTCGCACTTTCGAACCACAAGATCATTTCAGATGTTCGACATATTAAATTAAAACCAAACAGCTGGTCTTTTTTGGAAAAAAACTACAGTTGCAGAAAATTTGAACTATGTTTTCGATATTATTGATTGTATTTGTTTTTTATAGTTTTCATAGTCTCGGGACCCCCATTTTTTCCACCACAAAAAAAAATAGCTTTTGATCTACTGAAACGATTCAGATGATCGACATATCAAATGCCATAGCCAATGCCAATGCCATAACCTAGTGAGCTAGTCTTATTTAAAAAAATATTACACTCTGAATAAAAATGGATTTTGTTTTCGTAATTATTGATTATATTTGTTTTTCATAGCTTACATCGTTTCTGGACCAAGGGCGCCATATTTTTTTATATTTTTTCCTGAAAGCTAAGGTTTTTTCACATAATATATTCGAATATCAGAGAGGTGTTATTTTTCGTTTTAAAGTTATGATTTTTCAAAGTTAACATGTTTTCAGTTTTCGTTCAATATTTCTATGCGACTAGACTGGATGTATGTGACTATAATCCAATTAATTGACAAATATGTAATTTTTCCAGAAAAGGTTAGCTAGTAGGCTTTAATTTGATATGTCGATCATCTAAATCGGTCCAATAGTTTTTTTTTTTTAATTCGTTTATTTTTACAGGCTCAGTTACTTAAGTTTAAAGGAGCCGAATTCTTAAATATAATTTTAAAACTATATATATAAACAATTTTCTTACATCTATGGTTAGTAAGGTGGAAAACCGATTACTCGCGGTGTACTTGGTCCAATAGTTCAAAAGTAATAAATTTTTGAAAAAAAGTCATTTTTGGGAAAAAGGGAAAAATGATTTTTTGGACTTTTTTTTTTGGGTAACTTTAACAAATCATAACTCAAAAACGAAAAAAACGCCTCCCTGGTTTCGAGATATGTTATGTGGAAAATCCTCAGCTTGGTCCCGAGACCATGAAAACTATAAAAAAACAAATACAATCAATAACGACAAAACCAAAACCTGAAATTTTTGCAAGCGTAGCATTTTTCCAAGAATGACTAATTAGCTTTTATTTGATATGTCGACCGTCTAAATCGGTTAGTTAGTTCACAAGTTATGAATTCTTGAAAAATGTCCTTTTTGGAAAAAAGGGTAAAAAGTCGATATTTTGGATCACCCTAACATGAGAATGGGCACCCTAACAAAAAAAAATTAAAAAAATACGGGTCTAATAGTTTGCGATAAAGAACGAAACTACTACTTTTTACGAAAATCTGAGAACCACTATATCGGTTTGGCATGGAATGGCTGTATAAATATACAAACAGCGATTCTAACACAAAAAACGTTTTTTTTAAGTGCTTCAATTTTGCTAAGAATTGCAGTTATTGATGGAGTGCATTAGGGATTTTAGGTTTCAGAAACGAATTTAGATGAAGAATTTAAAAAAAAATTATCGTGTATTTGGTATCGGGAATTATGTTTTTGTTTTTCATATTAAATATTTGGTTAGCTTATATTTTCGAGACTTACGCTTAGAGCTTTATGTTTTGGACTTTTCATTTTAAACTTTTTATTTTAAGGATTTGGAATTGGAGTTCGATGAAGCGAACGCTTGATGATTAGCGGAATATATCGCCGGTCTTATTCTGTTACCTCCTCAGGATTCACTCTCACGCAACTCTTCGCCGTCGCGATTAGAGTTCGATCAAGATAACTTTCCGTAGTTGTGATTGAAGTTCAATAAAGAGTATGCGCGATAAATAACGAAATATATCGCTGATCTTATTGGTTTTAGAGGAGTTCTCTTGGTTACCTTCTGAGGGTTCTCGAAGGTAACTCCAGGTCGTTGTGATTGGAGCAGAATATATAGCCGATTCAATGAGTTTTACAGGTTTTCCTTCTCAGGATACCTGAAGATAATCTCTGCCGCGTGTTCTGACTCATAATATCTTTGGAATTTTGTTTCGTCAAGTGGTCGATAGTTCACGTTTACATAATGTTTCCTGTTTGACAAACATTCTGAAAGACCTACATCAAAAAAAAGTTGTGCATGGTTCTGATTTAGAAAAAACCACATGACACAATTACACACAAACACAAAAAACACAAACACAATTTTAATAAAAAAAATTGAACTGTTCTGGATCTGGAAATAGTTTCCCTAAATTTCAAAATATCGAAAATATCGAAAACATTGAAAAATATAAAATGTGTTTTGTATTCTAAAAATATTCTAAAAAATCAAAAATAATAAAAAACACGTACGAACATATTTAAATAAAAAAAAAATACAGGAGGTTATGTCCAAGACACGACCACTTTGTTGACGTAGAACTACGCAGTTATTTTGTTCAAGTCGCTTGTTAATATTTTATTTTATTTATTATTATTATTTTATATTATTTTACACAAACACACTTATATCCGCTTTGCTCTCTTCTCAACAGAACCCCTTTTTATTAATATTTCCGGTCTCGATTAGATTTTCTGTCATCCTTGGTGGATATAGTTTTGCTACTATCATGCGAAACCAAATCACAAACAAAATTCCTGAACAATTATTTTCTTGGTGACCCGATGATACCCTAGTTCGATGATTCCTCACACAATTGTGCCCTTCGTTCTTATTCTTCTTCTTTTCTTTATTCACGAAGGTTTTAAGTGAATCCCCTTTCGTTGATCGCCGATAAATTGCTCTTTATTGACGGCATGGGTAGGGAAGCTCACAAATGAGCAGATAAAATGTATGGGAAAATGGAAATGCTTCTAGTTTTCATCAATTTAAACCGATGGCACATCAGGGGATTGCAATATTTAGTATGAAAAAACAAATCTTAGGGATTTTCCGATCCGTTTAGTATATAAATCATCTAAATCCGTTCGCGGCAAAAACAGTTATTAACGTTAACTTTATTTCATAAAAACGTGACCTGTTTTCTGGTTTAACACCCTCAATGATGATGTCAATGTTTTTGTTTTTTTCCCAAAATTTTAAATGCCAAAACATTTTGAGTCTTCGATGGATTTTATGGCAATATGTTGCGTTACACCATTTATTCTCAAAGTGATTGAGAAATACGTGAAAAAAAAACGTTTTGTTAACCAGAACTCTTGTGGGATTAAAAAATATTTCCATATTTCTTATTTGGTATCCCGGCGAACTTCGTCTGGTCCAATATTATTTTTTTTAAATTTAAATAATCTCGAGCTCATATTCGCTTTTGCGAATGAGCTTTAGTTCTCGAGTGATGCGCGGATAAACACTTGTGTCAGTTGACCTTTATTTATAGAGACAATAATGTTTGGCTATTTTTTTTTTTTGGCTATCAGGATGAAATTGACTACGGAGCAGATAGAATTTTCTAATTCAAGTCCAATTGAATTTGATTTTACATAGTAGCATTTGCTACATCGACCTTAAAAGAATATGCGTTCACAGGAATCTGCTCATTTCGACTTTCGAGCTAACATTGATTTCAACAGGAAGGATATATTTAATTTAAAATATATAAAAATTTAAAATATTTCGTTCCAACCAGGCATTTAGGCAAAATACGAGCAGAGCTAAACGAAAAAGTAAGGAGTTTTTTTTATTTGTATCAGCGTTGAATTTACAACGGGATTTAAATTGTTATAAATATTTAACAAGTTGTTTTTTGCAAACACCGCACAAATAATGAAACATAAAATAATTATGTTCATGCGATTAGAGGTTTGATACAGAGATATACTTCATCAATTGCCACTACTATCAATCTCAAAAAAAATACCGCGCTAATAAAAATAGGTCAACTGTCGAAACTCATCCAACTAATAACTCCCATTAACGCTTACTTCACAAACACTGACGTTTAACGGTACGATATCCTTAGATCCTTAGCAAAACTGACGCTCACGCAATTCCCCTGCGGGGACTGAACCCGAGCCACAGCCCTTCTGGGCCAATTTCAGCCTGAGCAGACCTCTCATCATGGCTATTTATCCGTTTCGGCTTTCGTAATAAAAACAGAAACGCAGATACAAACAGACACAGACATCATCGTTGGTTCCAGTGCGTCTATTAACACATTCTACACCGGAAAAACATACATACATACACACTCGGTCTCGGTCTCGTGGCAAAAGTCCCTCTTATCACTTATGCTCGCTCGATGCTCGATGCTTCATCCAGGTTCGTGCGCCCAGATTGTGCCAGATGATAACCATTTGTCAGTCCGGTAATTTTATTTAATCTACTTATTTTATTACGACCTTCGGCAGGCCTAGCAAGTGGAGAGGATTCGACTTTTTTTCCGACGCTCTGCCGGCAGCCTGTTTGACACTGCGGGTGGTAAAGTGGGGTCGTCTATTACGGGATAATGGTATGCGCAATTTATAATTATTATTTTCCAATAGTCTACGGCTGGTAGCTATGCTCGGAAACGCCGGGAGAGAAACGCAGGAACGCAGTCCTTATGTAATGTCGATGAGCGCATCACTTCCAACGGGAGGGCAGACGGACCGAAAACAGTAATTATGCAAGGCATGGAACGTGTGCTCAGCCCCGGGTGCGAAGATTAGAGATAATTGTGGCTTCCGATTTCAAGTGCGACATATGGTCCTGCAGCGGAACGAAGCCGGAGAGCGTTTGACGAATTTCTGCTTTATGGGCCGTAAGTATGGTGTTTTGATTTCAGGCTCGATACGCGTCAATTGTTTTATAATGGCAGATGACATAGATCTTGAATTTGGAGAGTCGATCCTCGTACAGGACGGGAGAATGTTTTATGAGAAGTGAATTGTTTCAACCTGTAGCTTCTTGAACTTGCCACTCAGAGTACAACTAAGGTGGGTTCTTTTGTGTCTGAGTCTTAAACATTTATCAAAGAAAATCGAACAAGCAGCAACCAGCAATTCCAATTCTTACTTTTCAATTTGAAACAACTTGTTAAAGTATGATACGACATGAAACTTTATTTTTCCAAAAACGTTCTCCAGCAGATTTGTGAATTCATTAATGGTTCGTTACAGACATAATAACAGTATATTATATTGTCCTATGATTTTTAATCCAAATATTCATCGAAAGTTTTTCACATCGATTCAGAGTAGAATCATTTCACATATTGCAGTAGACATTTTCCAGAGGTAGGTGAAAAGACACATAACACATGTTCAAACAGTTTTCAAACAGGATCAACTTTCACTAACAATAATGATTGTTATTTAAGAAACATGTTTCAACTGTTTTGGCGATAGACCTCGAAAACATTTTGTTAGAATCCAAGCCTTCAAATTTTTGAACAACACTTTTGTAGTTTTTGCAAACTTTGAGTGGTCCTCATACCTCTGTCAAATATAGAACCCTAGGGGTGAATGATGAATACGACATTTTATGTTCAACTGTGGACACAACTAAGACACAAGAGAACCTTCTTACGATTTTTGAATGCGAAATAAATTTTACACTCTTCGTCTTCTAGGTTATAGTGGAGACGAGCAATAGCCCTATTAAAAGCAAGGCGAGTCAAATAGCGAATGAATTAATCCTGATATGAGTTTCTGCGACGACTGCAAAATCTAATTTATCAATAATTATTATTATTTTCAAAAAAAAAAAAAAAGAAACAATAGCAAGTACCATTTGCCATTCAGATATCAAATCGGCTAAACGACGCCCTTGCTATTCGTTGTCGTCTACAGTCAAATTACTCCAATCTGCCATCGCGTTTCGTTTTTCTGAGAAATTTTCTGGAGCGGTTTTCCGAATATTGGCGAATATTTTTATCACTGTTTGGCTCCAAGCTAGCCACTTCTTCATTTCTTCACTTCACTTCCCTCTTTCCACTGAACATCGGAGACTATCAGTACCTCATGACGATACATTCCTAGGTTTTTTATAGATTCCCCTTTCATCTATGCAATTTTGGATAATAATGTATCTTTCAAAAACAAGGTCCATTGAAATTAATTCAACGTTCAATGTTTTTTATTCTACGGCAAGTGAAAAAACAAACAGTTTGATCCCATAAAGTGGGAGACATAATTTTGCTGTAGGATAACATTTCAAATGTAAGCATTAGATACATAAGTTTTCATTTGATGGTTGCATCAACTAATCCATATATATATATATATATATATATATATATATATATATATATATATATATATATATATATATATATATATATATATATATATATATATATATATATATATATAAAAATAGAGTGATGTCTTTCTGAATCGGAATTCGGTGAGATAATACTCGAAACTTTTCTTCTAGCGCTTCGCACTATTTCGTCGTCACTTTTTCCTCGCTTTCAGATTTACTATTACGCCGTCCACTGAACATTTTGAGAATGAAAAAAAAAACGCATAGTGTCTATGAAAAAACAGGGGCCTAAAGGGTGTGTCACATCGAATTGCATCACGGAAAAAACGCTGTAGAAATTCGTCCAGTAGACCGATCCTTCGGAAAATTTTAGACAGTAAAATAAAAACTATTAAACAACTTTTGGCATTTTCTTTTTATTCATACTTCGAGCCCAAACCCGTATGCTCGCACCTTCCTCTTTACCCCGTCCATAAGGTTCTGTACAACGTCAGGTTGTAGTTTTTTGAACAGAAATCCATTTTCTCTTGAAGTCCGCCTCCGATTTGACAACTTTTGGGTTCTTCCGGAGGGCCTGCTTCATAATCGCCCAATATTTCTCTATTGGGCGAAGCTCCGGCGCGTTGGGCGGGTTCATTTCCTTTGGCACGAAGGTGACCCCGTTGGCTTCGTACCACTCCAACACGTCCTTTGAATAG
This sequence comes from Toxorhynchites rutilus septentrionalis, assembly GCF_029784135.1. Taxonomy (NCBI): domain Eukaryota; kingdom Metazoa; phylum Arthropoda; class Insecta; order Diptera; family Culicidae; genus Toxorhynchites; species Toxorhynchites rutilus. Next base: position 11,568,012 of record NC_073746.1, read on the forward strand.
TGGCACGAAGCGAGATCCGGCCAGAAAATGGTCGGGCCCTCGTGTTGCTTCAATAGTGGTAGTAAGCGCTTCTGTAGGCACTCCTTAAGGTAAACCTGTCCGTTTACCGTGCCGGTCATCACGAAGGGGGCGCTCCGCTTTCCGCAAGAGCAGATCGCTTGCCACACCATGTACTTTTTGGCAAACTTGGATAGTTTCTGCTTGCGAATCTCCTCCGGAACGCTGAATTTGTCCTCCGCGGAGAAGAACAACAGGCCCGGCAGCTGACGAAAGTCCGCTTTGACGTAGGTTTCGTCGTCCATTACCAGGCAATGCGGCTTCGTCAGTATTTCGGTGTACAGCTTCCGGGCTCGCATCTTCCCCACCATGTTTTGCCTTTCGTCGCGGTTAGGAGCCTTCTGAACCTTGTATGTACGCAGGCCCTTCCGCTGCTTGGTCCGCTGGACGAATGAACTTGACAAATTCAGCTTATTGGCGACATCCCGGACCGAACTTCTCGGATCACGTCTAAACTGCTTAACTACGCGCTTGTGATCTTTTTCACTGACGGAGCATCCATTTTTGCCGTTCTTCACCTTCCGGTCGATGGTTAGGTTCTCGAAATATCGTTTTAGTACTCTGCTGACCGTGGATTGGACGATTCCCAGCATCTTACCGATGTCCCGATGTGACAACTCCGGATTCTCGAAATGAGTGCACAGAATTAATTCACGACGCTCTTTTTCGTTCGACGACATTTTTCCAAATTTACGAAAAATTGACAGTGAAGCATGGCCAACGTGATATATACACTCTTATCTGATTATAAGCGAAAGCTGAAGATATAATTCCTAAAAATTAAATTTCTACAGCGTTTTTTCCGTGATGCAATTTGATGTGACACACCCTTTATTCGAGTCACGCAATTATTATTCTCATTCTCAGAAATAAAAACTTGCAACTTGCCTCTTCTTTTAGCTTTTTATCTACTAAGCGCAAAGAAGAATGAAAACGAATCACGTGGAAAGTCGGAGTTGCCAAACGTGATATAGTTTATGACGATTATTTTCCCACAAAAGTGACATATGTTCTTGGTATGATATATTCACAGAATCTTCGCAATCGATTGAACAAAATATTCCATATTCTCCAATAAAATTGTAGTTGTTCATCGTCATCGAATATATTATATAGAGCAAGTCCGTTCGGTGAATTTCATTTTTATTGGCAACACTGGGCAGTTGGCTGAAAAAAGTTTTCTAATCAGCAGTCGATTGATTTCAATCGGATTCAACAGAAAAGTAGTCCTGAACCGAACCCGAATTCATTATTATCGTTGCTCAGTTATTTCTCTGTCGCTCTGGGCGACGAAAGTGTGAAATGTGAAATGCCAAATGCACTTCAAGTGAAATATGTGCTAGCGTTCACAGCTCGAGGGGAAACATAAAACACAAAACGAGCAGAATAAGCGACCTTTGTTGTTTCGGGCACAGAAAGATTCTGAGAATTTTACTCAGAGGAGATGCAATACTTATACGCTAGCGACAGCTTACTTGCTATGCAAGGGTGGAGTTCACTTTGTAAATATTCTCTTTTCGCTATCACGCTTCGTTGTTTCTATTCTAGCGGCTGCATAAGTTGCCCATTATTGACAGCACTGTTCGCGAAAGCACACAATGGGACAGGAAAAATGTATGGGGAAATGAGAATGCTTCCAATTTTCATCAATTTAAACCATATACAGACTACGGGATTGTAATGTATAGCATATCAAAAAAATTTAGAAAATTTCCGATTCGATGCAAATGCGCACTGCAAATTGTTAAAATCCGTTCGCAGCAAAAATAGTTATTAACGTTAAGTTTATTTCACAAAAACGTGACCTGTTTTCTGATTTGGCCCCCTTAATGTAAGACGTAGTCCTTCCTCAAAAAAAAGAATGAGGGTATTCGAATTCCGTATTTTTCACGTAACGTAATTTTAGCATGGCGACTTATATCTAGTTTGTAAGTATTTTTGCGTACCCTTTCCGAACAGTCGAAAACGGTGTTGAATAAATTAACAAAATAACATTATTTCTCAGACTTACGAATCCCTTTTTTTCGGTTTCACACAGAATTTTCCAATATATAGTGATAACAATATTCTTCGTCAATTATTTAATTCATCTGTTCTATCACATATCTCACCTTTTTAATTCATCAGATTGTTCGAAAGCTGTCTCTATGAGTGTGGGTAGAAAATGAAAGTTTCACAGAATACAGATGCAAATCTTCCAACAAAAAATTCATAATTGTTTCATGTTCCGTAATCAGCAACTGAGAAAAACGCAATCAAAGTTTTCTAGCATATTGGTCTTCCAGAAGCTTCAAGCATTTCAGTTTAGCGGTACACCAGATTTTTTATGAGCAGTAAACTATTGTTTAATGAAATCTGAAAAGTTTCCCTCACTTGAATCAATTAAGTTGATTATATGTTTATAAATTCATGGTGGAACAGTTATACCTAGAATATCAACATTAGGCAATTGAGCTTGATGTTGTTTTTTGAAAAGCTCGTAGCGTACAATAACTTTTTTTGTATTTTTTCTGGAAGACTGTGCATAAAATCATCTTTTTTTTTGAAGAGAATTGTCAAAAAGTAACATAGGACAACTAAGCATAGAACGGCAGTACACAGTATATACATCCATATCTATAAAAATGGATTTCTGTCCGTCTGTCTGATTCTTATGGACTCCAAAACTACTGAACCGATCGACATGAAAATTGGTATGTAGGGGTTTTTGGGGCCGGGGAAGGTTTTCATAATAGTTTGAGACTTCTCCCCCCTCTCTAAGGGGGGGGGGGTGGTTCTGCCATATAAATGAAACATAAATGTCTACATTACTCGAGAATTATTCAAACAAATGCAACGAAATTTGGCATGTGGAGGTTTTAGGGTGCAATAAATGATTCTATGGTGGTCAGATACTCCTCTCCCCTTTCTAAGGGGGGCTGCAAATGGAAAATGAAACACAAATTTTTACGTTACTCAAGAATTAATCAAGCAAAAAAAACCAAATTAGTTATATGGAGGTTTTAGGGCGACATAAATGTTTTCACGGTGGTTAGACACTCCACTCCACCCCCCCTCCTCCTTTGAGGGAGGGCTGCCATACAAATGAAACACAAATTTCTGCATAACTCGAGAATAAATCAAGTCAACGAAACCCAATTTGGCATGTGGAGGTTTTAGGATACAATAATTGTTTCTATGGCGGTTCGACACTCCTCCCCCTCTCTTAGGGTGGGCTGTCATACAAACGAAAAACACATTTCTGCATATCTCGGAAACTAATCAAGCAAATGGAGCCAAATTTGGAATGTGAAGATTTTAGGAGGCACGAAACGTTTCTATGGTGAATAGACACTCCTCCTCCCTCTCTAAGGGGAGATGAGGGGAGGGGTCTGTCTTTATTCTATCATACTATCTGTATCAAACATTAATTCTATGTAACGGAGAAACATGTTATTTGCAAGTGGTTGAAAAATCTTGCACGAGAATTGTGTCTGAAAATAATCTGATATTATAATGATGAGTTTTAGTAGAAGTACTATTAGAAGATCAATCAATGAACAGATCTGCGATTGGACTCATGAACTTGCGCTTTGTAAGAGATCGTGAAAGTTTGGATAACAAAAAACAAATTTTGGACGGGACGAAGTTTGTCGGGTCAGCTAGTAAACCCATAAAATTCAACCGTGACATACGTTTGGCATTTTGTCGAAATCTTTGTAGTAGTTTCAGTTTTACAAAAGGACGCTTTAGATGGACCTGTTTCTACCATACAATTTCGTCACAAGTGAAAATTTTTCTGCATAGTGAATGTGATTTTGTAAATAAAACATGTGACCACTTGACTGGTGGTATCCGCCCAATAATATGACAGCCTTGAAAGGGATTCAATGTTTATGAAATTTATCAGGTGGTTTTTGGATTGATTGATTTTAATGTTAAAATTCTACGATCAAAAATATCGGAAAGATCGATTTTCGCGATTTTCTGGAGTACAAAGAATCGATCCAAAAAACGGAAATCAGAGAGGAAAAGATCGATCTTCTGAATGTCGATCCAAGATCGCCCAATCCTAGTACAAACAATTGGTTCTGATCTTACGACCCACCACAGGCGCTGTTCCAGACAAAGATAATTACCGACGAGGCAACGAAGGAATAAGTTAACATAAGTCAATAAGTTATGTAGTCATAATCTATTTAAACTTAATTTAAAAATGTGCTGCTAGATAATGGTTCTTTATCCACTTGAGCCTAAATAAATAAATAGAGGAAATAAATGGCTCTTTAAGCAAAGGTATCATTGTAAAATGCTGGATTGATCAAAGGAACTATCGACTTCATCTCTAAAATTGTTTAAACCAAAAACTTGAAAATAAATAAGTTATTAAATCTTTTAGAGATAATGGTTTCATTATAAGGAAGAGTAATAATGATGCAGATAACCTACTAAAAGTTAGGTATATGAAAAATGAGGTACATACCAGGTCCAGTCATCTCATCATTCTATTCGTTAATCATGGGTATTGATCGAACTTAATCAAAATCGCAAAGCACAGTAAGTCGCCAAACAACTATCCTCGAATATTCCTGAGTATTCCGGAATTCATCGTATGACAAAACACAGCCGTTAAACAATGTTGGTGTCTATCGACGGCACACATAGATTTTTATCACGAAATCGTTTCACATTTGGTTCTTACGAATGTTAGAAACCAGAAACCCCCTTCACAATTTGAATCGACCGCGTAACAGAACATTCTCCGTACCGCAGCAGATTCCTCCCGAGCACACATTTGCATTAGATGTCGCGTGCCACCCGGATTCGCGTCGTCCTCTAATCATAACTTGATTGAATTAAGCCATAAACGTCTTCATCCCATTAGCGCCGTTCGGTTCCCGTTCAGTGATTTGCTCTCCGCTCCGCTCGCAACCGAGGCGATCATTGGAATAAATCAAAAATCTTTCCACTTTTCAATCTTCCAATTAGCCTTGTGTAGCCTTGTGTGTCTCCGCGGCGTCTCCAGGGCCAGCCCAGACCCCGGACCGGGAGCGTGATCAAAGTGATTTCCATGCATCGGTTTTAACCCCGGAGGACGGCGCGCGAACGTCCTCTGACGTTCGTTTATTTGCACAAACGCTTTTCGCTCGGATAACACGTGTTATCCGACCGCTGCTGCTGTCCTCCGTGGTTCCGAAAGCTAGGCTGTGGGCGTGCGGAAAAGATTGTGCGCGAGGGGAAATCATAACAAGTAAATTATCCTGCATTATCAGGTCACGTGTCATAACTTTTATGGGTCGAAAATGCTCCGGCGTAAACCGGGACCGAGAGTCACAACGGTACCTGCCGGCAGGCACTTTTACTACCCGGCTGTTTTCTCCTGCCATAGGGCCAGGGTTTCGCGCGCGGTCTATCGTTGTCAAGTGCATATCGTGTGCCGGCGACTCATAATCGTAACAATAATTGGATTACAACTGTCGTACGGACCGCCGAAATAAAAAAAAAAGAAAAAAGGAACACAACTTAGTCATCTGCAACATAATTTTCGGGCTCATCACCACTTGTTCCCACAGCAAGTGCACACAGGCGATGAAGAATTGCGTTCTCACAGACGCAAAATGTTTATGGGAACGCGCATGACACACTCCCCCTCACTCCGCGGTGGGAAGAGAAGTGGTGAAGTGGTAAAACTTCATCCGAGAAGTTTTTGTTTTGTTATTACAAGAAACCAACGCAAAAACACGGTGCCTTGGGGGAGTCGTAAGCTTCAGCAATTGTAACATTTTGTTGGAGAATTTTCCGCCGGGTCGCCGGGATGTCAAGTGTGCTGGATGTGCGTGTGCGCGCGTATGTATTGCAGAGATGAAAAGTTGCTCACTTTACGAGCCTGTAATTCCGCCAAGCGGGACTTGGTTCTATTAAACCACAGTAAACCAGTTGGGCTTTGTTTGTTTAATCACAGATGGGTGGAATTGCTCGGCTTGTTCTAGTGATAAACAGTGTTTATTTGCTGGAAACACACATCGAGCACAAGCATTCGACTGCTGCTGCCTGCGACTGGGTATATGTGCTCGGGAAATGGAAGTGGTCTGCAGGCAGTGGTGGCATACTGGAGCAATACCAAACTGTTTTGAGCTTGAGCTTGGGTAGACTGTACAATTCGTAGTTGCTCTCCGTGATTGACCTGAACCAACCAAATTGCACAAAGAACACACAGAATGACGCTTAGGACTAGCAAATCATTCTCGTTGCGCAATTTCTGGTGATTCGAGCTTTAAATGATCAATAACGACGCCGGCCACGTCCTTACAGTCACCAGGGGAAGGGAAGGAATGTTAGTATGATATTCGCCGCCCGAAGGCCAGAAGGGTCGCCTCTATAGCGTGGTTCCCTAGCGAATATCATGGAAGGGATAGTTGTTAGTGGGGAAAGGTAAGAATCGGGATTCACTGTGGTAAGTGATATGATTATGTAAACACGAACTATCGACCACTCGACGAAACAAAAATCCGAAAACCTTATGTGTTACAACTAATGGCACAGATTATCTTAAGGTATCCTGAGAAGGAAAACCTGTAAAATTAATAGGACCGGCTATATATTCTATTATTTATCGCATGTACTATTTAGGAAAACCAATCGCAAATTAACGAACCAAATCATGAGAAATCCAGTTACCAGTCGACATTCACAGACTATTCAAAATATATGGAAAACAAATCAAAAATAATTGTTTCTGATCAAAACCATGACATTTCATTAAATGTGATCGGTTATGTGTATTGTAAAGGTCGGTTTGTTGATAAAAAAACACAAAAAAGCACTAATTTGAAGATATTTGGAAAAATTATCTGGCATCCCTGAACACCAGAGAACATCAGATCCATGACCTACGCCGATGGAGGAGAAATAAATGAAAAATGAACAGTAACACACATGCAGCCCTATTCCAGATTCCACTGAATAATGCTGAAACCCCTATTATATATGTGAGAAAAAGAAGGAAGTGAGAGAGCTTTGCCTCCCAGCAAAACTATACAAACAAACACAAAAACATTCCAAGCAGAGAGCTTCAAGGACAGAGAATACGTTCTACGCATAGTTGTCCCATGTTACATTTTGACAATTTTCACTTCTCTTCAAAAAACGATGTTTTTATGCCCACTCTTCCGGAAAAAACACAAAAAAAAGTTATTGTTTGTTCCATGCTTTTCAAAAAACAACATCAAGCTCAATCGCCTAATGTTGATATTCTAGGCATAACTGTCCCACCATGAATTTTTAAACTTATAATCTAGCTTGATTGATTCAAGTGAGGGAAACTTTTCAGATTTCATTAGACAATAGTTTACTGCTCATAAAAAACCCGGTGTACTGCTAAATTGAAATGCTCAAAGCTTCTGGGAGACAAATCTGCTAGAAAACTTTGATTGCGTTTTTCTCTGTTGCTGATTTTGGAACATGGGACAACTATGCGTAGAACGACAGTGTAGGTAATACAAGCTTGCATAAAATTCAACTGGAGTTTAAAATGTATTCGTTTTGGTTCTAGCTAACATGGATTCCGTTTCATAAAAGAATTGAAAAGGTTTATAAACAAACATTATAAATCAATCAATGCTCGAATGCATTTTGAAGACATACTGTGAAATGTTAAAACATGTGAAAGGGCCTGGCCGGGTAAGGGAGTGTAAAGTGCCCCCAAATCAAATCACAAATATGGTACTAAATATGAAATTTTGGCAGTAGTACCATATATTTGAGTTCTTATATTATACAACATAGGATCTGTGGTGAAAAATGCACCTTTTTCGTTTTTTTACGCCACTCTCAATAGCTTAGAGGCAAAAATATGAAAAAAAAAATATACTGAAAGTACATCTTATTAAGGTGTTTCGATCAATATTCTCAAACAATTCTTTCATCAAAAAATCAAATACTGGTCGGACTCGATTATCCGGAGTACTTTATTTTGGATTTTCGGAAAATTTTTATAATTTGTATAATAATTCCATATTGAATAGCTGATATGGGTATCAAATGAAAGGGCTTGACTAGTAGAACACAGTTATTTATGAAAAATGCAATTTCAAGATGGCGCCATATATATTTTTTTCACAACCCCATCAATATGTATCAAAAGGGCTTGTGTATCTCAGTATGTATCAAATGAAAGGGCTTGACTGGCAGAAAACAGTAGATCCTGAAAAATCCAAATCCGAGATGACCGCAGTTCCCAATTGAACAATTACTTTTTGATGGTTCCATTCAGCTTGCCCTCCTTGTATGTATGTTTGAATGTTTGTTGGGTTGTGCCACATTAATAGAAAATTGACCCCGTTACTGTTGAATGATCGATCTGAAATTCGGAACATACATTTAATTCTACTGTCATTATAAAAGTGCGTATTCCATGATCTCGAAAAATTCGATTTGTCGCCGCAAAAAAATAGCTGAATGGCTTGACTTGGAGAATACACTACACTATGAAATACATACATTCGAAAAGGTCGCCGCCACAAAATGGTCGACTATGTATTTTTTTGCAATCCCCTCAATATTGGTATCAAATGAAATGATTTGACTAATAGAATACAGTACAGGTTGGACTCGATTATATACAGACTCGATTATATGTGATTCGATTATATACAATTTTGGATTCGATTATATTCAGTTTGGAAATTTTTTTTTTTATATTTCAAATATGGCTTATTTCATTAAGAAAAGTAACCTTTCAACGTTAAGGTGAAGTTTATGTGGTTATCACATGTACAGTAGGGTAAAAATCGAGATTTTTGAAGATTTTGCAAACAAATTGTGGAGCGATTAAAGAACTTCATTTTAATTGATTGAAAACAATCTAGTTTAATATAAATTTTTAGGATAAAATTAATAATAACACATTCAAAATTATTAACTTTCAAGTGTTTCACTTCCAAAATGTTATTAAAATTTACTAATTTAGTTGTTCCACTACTATATCCTGTACTAAATTTTCTCATCTTTCAAATGAATGCATCAGAATCGTCTTCCGCAGCGTACTTTTTAATGTAGAGCCAGTTTGAAGCAACAGAGGCTGAAACAAAAAAAAAGGTTCGTAACTCTGTTAGTGTTGAAATTCGAACATATGCGTAGGACGATTTTTGTCATCAAATATGATCGTCTATTACCTCTTGAGAGAAGCTGGATAAATTAATTTTTTTCACGTGAGAAAGGTGTTTTCTGACTTTAAGGGGATGAATCAAAAATCAAATTCCTCTTTTATTTTCAAAAAAACGAAAAATAGATGCAAAAAAACAAATAAAGAAAAAAAATGTTTTGACTCGATCATCCGGAGGATTCGATTATCCGGAGTGAAAAAAAATCAATACTCCGGATAATCGAGTCCGACCTGTACTAAAAAAAAATTAAATTAGTTTTCATTTCAATTTGAAATTATTTTTTTTTATTTTGAGATTCAGTACTGCTGTAGTTTGTGTTTATATTTATTCCTACGTCTATTTTAGGTATATGTGATTTTTTTAAATTAACAATTATTTTAATTAATTTTTATTGAAATGCGTTCGTATATATTGTTTTTTCACATGTAGCGTATTTTTTTCTTAAATTTTTAAGAGGATTGCGAGAAAAAAAAATTTTTTAGCATGGGTATTTTTTATTTGTTTAGAATTTAGAGACCCAGTACTGCTCTAATATATATTTAAGTTTTGTTTTTATATGTCTAAATTTTGTCGGTATATTTAGAGCATTGCGCTGTACAAAGATTTGTTTTTCGTATCTTAAAATATATGAGATTATCTATACATTGGATTTAAATGGTTTAACAAATTCATAGGAGTCAGCAGTATGATAGAGCTCTGTGAGAAAAAATAAAGTCCTCGTGGAAAGATCATTAGGAATTATGAGAAGAACACCTAAAAAAATCCCTATTTTTATTATTTTTCTATTTTAATCTTACAATTGAAAACCACGGATACAATAAAATAATCGATTTCAAGAAAATTTTAATAATAATGCAGACTATGACAAACAATATTTTTGTGTCTCGCAATGCTCTTGAAAATTCAGGAAACAATTACACCACATGTAGAAAAAATACACGTACGAACGCATTTAAATAAAAATTAAAGCAAAAGTGGGTCGCAAAGTTATATTTTTTTTTCAAAATTTCGAAATGCCAGAAAACATATAATTTTTTTTGTAACGCGTATTTAATTTTTTTTATTCTTAGATTTCTTAATGAAAAAATTATTTGAAGATATTTTTTTCAGATTTTCGTGGGAAGTGGAAATTTTGTTCTTTGTCGCAAACCATTAGACCGGTTTTTTTTTTATTTTTTTGTTAGGGTGACCATTTCTATTTTAGGGTGGTCCGAAAAATCAAATTTTTCCACTTTTTCCAAAAAATGACTTTTTTGTATTCGTTTTTTAGAATTTTCATGGTATCGGGACCAAATGCGCTATATTTTTTTATATTTTTTTCGGAAATCTGAGAATTTTTTACATAACATATCTCGAAACCAGAGAGGCGTTTTTTTTCGTTTTTGAGATATTATTTTTCAAGGACAACCGATGGTCCGAAAAATCATTTTTTTCCCATTTTTTCCACTACAAAATATCATAACTTTTGATCTACTGAACCGATTCAGATGATCGACATATCAAATTAAAGCCAATAAGCTAGTATTGTTTGAAAAAATATTACATTCTGAATAGAAATGGATTTTGTTTTCGTAATTATTGATTATATTTGTTTTCTGTAGCTTACATCGTTTCGAGACCAAGAGCGCCATATTTGTTATGTTTTTTCCTGACAGCTGAGGTTTTTTCACATAATATATCCGAATACCAGAGAGGTGTTATTTTTCGTTTTTAAGTTATGATTTTTCAAAGTTAACATGTTTTCAGTTTTCGTTCAATATTTCTATGCAACTAGACTGGATGTGTGTGACTATGATCCATGTAATTGGCAAATATGTCATTTTTCCAAAAAAGGTTAGCTAGTAGGCTTTAATTTGATATGTCGATCATCTAAATCGGTCCAATAGTTCAAAAGTAATAATTTTATGAAGAATGTTATTTTTGTGAAAAAAGGGAAAAATGATTTTTTGAACCATCGGGTAACTTTGAAAAATCATGACTCAAAAACGAAAAAAAAACGCCTCTCTGGTTTCGAGATATGTTATGTGAAAAGTTCTCAGCTTTCCATAAAAAATATAAAAAAATATAGCGCTCTTGGTCCCGAGACCATGACAACTATAAAAAACAAATACAATCAATAATGACAAACCCAAAACCTGAAATTTTTGCAAGCGTAGCATTTTTACAAGAATGACTAGCTTATAAGCTTCGACCGTCTAAATCGGTTCAGTAGTTCACATGTTATGAATTTTTGAAAAATGTCATTTTTGGAAAAAAAAAAAAGGGGTAAAAGTCGATATTTCGGATCACCCTAAAATGAAAATGTGCACCCTAACAAAAAAATTTAAAAAATACGGGTCTAATAGTTTACGATAAAGAACGAATTGGGTTAGAACAATTGAGTTGGTGAATTGAGTTAGCCAGTGGTGCGTTCCGTACACGAAAGCGAAAACGCGCCCCGACTGCGTGCACCGGACCACATACGTGAATAAGTGGAGTGCGCAAGCAAATCTAAGTCAACGAGAGGAGAAATTATTCCACAGCGAGCGCTGTAATCTTTTGTTCGTGCATCGGCATTGATTGCCCGTTCGACACCAATACACTGACGATAGTGTGGAGAGCGTGGTCAGCGGAAGCAGTCATTGAATCATACGCACTGTGTGCAAATTTAGGTATAGTCATAAAAAATTAATTATAAGATAGTTTTTTTTTTTTTTCATTATTTTTATTTCATTATTATTTTCTATATATTATATACAAAAATCATAATTAGAATTAAAGTTCCACGTAATGGCAGAGGGTGGTGGGGAGTCTCCTTATATGGAGATCTCCGACATGGAAACAAGTGACTCCTCCTTATGTATGAAAAAGGAAACAGGAAGAGCACTCAAACGCGATAACTCTTCCGGGGACGAGTCAACTCACCCTACTAAGCCCCCCTCGAAAAAACTCGCAAGTCTCCCTCCCCAACTTTCCGATTCTCCCACTCTCCCTCCTCAGCCCTCCAATACTCCCACTCTCCCTCCCCCTTCCTCGGTTTCGCTTCCTCCTTCTGATATTACCGTTACAACTCAATCCTCGTCCTCGTCTTCTCCCTCTGTTGTCTCCGCTCCACGTATCAGAGTCTATCCAGAAGATGCACCAGGAACTGGCCCGTGGGTTGTTTTCTTCCGGCCAAAACCAAATGGAAAAGGCCTTAACGTGATTCAGATCATGAAAGATCTGACCAGATACACTTCCGTAGAAGAAATTTTCAAGGTCAGACCGAACAAATTACGAGTTGTCGTGTCTGAACGGAAGGATGCAAACGAGATTGTTGCTGATAAGCATTTCATCCTCGAATATCGCGTATGGATTCCCTCCAATGACGTAGAAATCGGGGGGGTGATAACTGAAACGGGTCTGACGTGCGAAAAAATTAGAAGTGAAGGAGTTGGCAAGTTCAAAAAGCTCCCTTCGGCGGAAGTCATAATCTTGGACTGTCGCCAACTCGGTAAAGTCTCCCAAGAAAAGGAAATAACAAAATTCACGCCGTCCGACTCGTTTAGAGTAACTTTTGCTGGTTCCGCTCTCCCGGACTACGTTATGGTGGACAAATTAAGGCTACCGGTGCGACTCTTCGTGCCAAAGCCCATGACTTGCCAAAAATGCAAGTCAGTCGGCCACACTTCAGCTTATTGTGGCAACAAGGAGCGCTGTGCAACTTGCGGAGAGCAACATGTGGGCGAATCTTGCAGTGCGACTGAGCATAAGTGTCCATATTGTGGGGGGACTCCACATGTGCTCTCAGCTTGTGAAACTTACAAGAGTCGCTGGGAGAAACAGAAGCGCTCTTTAAAGGAACGCTCGAAGCGCACTTTTGCGGAAATTTTGAAGGGCGCTTCTCCACTGGCCCAACAACAACAACAATCAATATCGACACACAATACCTTTTCCACGTTGCCAGTTGACGAAATGGAAGCGGATACAGCTTACGGGGGCACACCGTGTATTTTCAAAGGGAATCCCCGGCGCAAAAATGTGACCACTCCCAAATTTCAAGAACAAGTCCCACCGGTGAAAACCCCTGTTAGTTTGCCTAAAAAATCGAGTGCAGCGGACAAGCCAAATCAGGTTCCTCCTGGCTTCCGTGGGAATAGTTCACCTTCGAACGACCCAGCACTCGAGGGGACATCAAAAACCCAAACTGTCCCTATTTGTCCGTCCAGCTCAACTTCCCAATCGGGATTTATAAAGTTGACTGACCTTGTGGATCAAATCTTCACGTGTTTTAATGTTTCCGACTCCATCAGAACCATTGTCATCTCAATGCTTCCAGTATTAAAGACAATTCTGCAACAATTGATGCAAACATGACCCCTCCTTGCAATGATTATCTCTCTTGATGTCTAATTCAAATAGAGAGGTCGGAGATATCACTGTTTTACAGTGGAATTGTCGTAGTCTTATACCTAAATTGGATACGTTCAAATTTTTAATTCATAACTTCAACTGTGATGTTTTTGCTCTGTCCGAAACTTGGCTCTCTTCTCAAAATGATCTTTTTTCCACGATTTTAATATTATACGCTTGGACCGTGATGACAGATACGGAGGGGTGCTATTGGGGATCAATAAGTGCCACTCATTTTTTCGAATTGACCTTCCACCTATTGGAGGGATCGAAGCTGTTGCTTGTCATGCAAACATCAGAGGCAAAGACCTCTGTATTGTCAGCTTGTATTGGCCTCCGAGAGCTGCGGTTTGCCGCAAGCAACTTGCTGACATGTGCTCACTCCTTCCTGAGCCACGATTGATATTGGGAGACTTCAACTCTCACGGAACTGCCTGGGGGGAACAGTACGATGACAATCGTTCATTGTTGATATATGACCTTTGTAACAGCTTCAATATGACCGTTTTGAACACTGGGGAAACAACACGTGTACCTAAACCTCCTGCTAAACCAAGTGCTCTTGACCTCTCGCTTTGCTCGAATTCACTATCGTTAGATTGCAAGTGGAATGTAATCCAGGACCCCAACGGTAGTGATCACTTGCCAATCAAAATTTCCATCACCATTGGTTCGAATTCTTCTGAATCTATAAACATGGCATATGACCTCACAAGACACATTGACTGGAAAAAATATGCGGACGCGATTGCTCTAGCCATCAATTCCAGAGATGGTTTGCCTCCATTGGAGGAGTATAACTTCATTTCTCGTTTGATATATGACAGCGCGGTTCGCGCTCAAACGAAACCCATCCCAGGCTCCACTATTCGTCGAAGGCCTCCCAATCCATGGTGGGATAGCCAATGTTCCAAGCTTTATCAGGATAAATCGAATGCATTTAAAGCTTTTCGGAAACGTGGAACCCCTGAAAATTTTCAAACGTATTTAGCCCTTGAGAATCAGTTCAAAAATTTGATCAAAGGGAAAAAACGTGCTTATTGGCGAAATTTCGTGGGAGGTTTATCACGAGAAACGTCAATGAAAAAATTATGGAAAGTGGCTCGAAACATGAGAAATCGCTCTTCATCGAATGAAAGCGAGGAATATTCACATCGATGGATTTTTAATTTTGCACGGAAGGTTTGTCCTGATTCCGCACCTGTGCAAAAAATTGTTCGAGGTATACCACAAGATAGGTACGATCTTGATTCCGAGTTTTCGATGGTAGAATTCTCTCTTGCTCTCCTTTCTTGTAACAATTCTGCTCCGGGATCGGATAGAATTAAGTTCAACTTGCTGAAAAATCTCCCTGATGTGGCGAAACATCGCTTGTTGAATTTATTCAATCAGTTTCTGGAGCATAATATTGTTCCAGATGATTGGAGACAAGTGCGAGTTATAGCTATTAAAAAACTCGGAAAACCCGCGTCCGACTTCAATTCGTACCGCCCAATAGCAATGCTGTCTTGTATACGGAAATTGTTGGAGAAAATGATCTTATTTCGCCTTGATCGTTGGGTTGAAACGAATGGCCTACTCTCAGATACACAATATGGGTTCCGCAGGGGCAAGGGGACGAATGATTGTCTTGCGTTGCTTTCTTCAGAAATTCAAATGGCTTACGCCGAAAAAAAACAAATGGCTTCAGTATTCTTGGACATAAAGGGGGCCTTTGATTCTGTTTCAATAGAGGTTTTGTCAGACAAATTACACTTTCGGGGTCTGCCGCCTCTATTGAATAATATGTTATATAACTTGCTTTGTGAGAAACATTTGAACTTTTCTCACGGAGATTCGGCAGTAAGTCGGGTCTCTTACATGGGACTCCCCCAGGGCTCATGTTTAAGCCCCCTTTTGTACAACTTCTACGTAAGCGACATTGACAATTGCCTTGCACAAAATTGCAGCCTAAGACAACTTGCAGATGATGGAGTGGTGTCTGTCGTAGGATCAAACGAATCCGACCTGCAAGGACCCTTACAAGATACTTTGAACAATTTTTCAACCTGGGCCATTGGGCTAGGGATCGAATTCTCCACGGAGAAAACAGAGATGGTGGTTTTTTCTAGGAAGCATAGACCAGCAAAACCAAAGCTTCAACTTTTGGGTAAACCGATCACTCATGCTATGTCATTCAAGTATCTTGGGGTCTGGTTCGACTCCAAATGTACTTGGGGGGCCCATATTAGGTATCTGAGTAAAAAATGCCAACAAAGAATAAACTTTCTCCGTACAATTACCGGCACCTGGTGGGGAGCCCATCCCGAAGATCTTATAATGTTGTATCGAACAACTATTCTCTCAGTGATGGAGTATGGCAGTTTCTGTTTTCAATCAGCTGCCAAAACACACCTCATTAAACTCGAGCGAATTCAGTATCTTTGTCTCCGTATCGCGTTGGGATGTATGCCCTCAACGCATACCATGAGTCTCGAGGTTTTGGCAGGCCTACTCCCACTAAAAGATCGCTTCAATTTATTATCTCTTCGGTTCTTCATCCGGTGTAAGGTCATGAACCCATTGGTGATCGGAAATTTTGAGCAGCTGATCGAGCTAAATTTTCACTCCGGATTCATGAGTTCATATCATGAATTCATCTCCATGCAGGTTGATCCTTCTTCGTATATTCCCAACCGTGTTTGTTTCCCTGACTACATCAATTCCTCTGTGCATTTTGATCTGTCCATGAAGCAAGATATCCATGGATATTCAGATTACCAACGATCGAGGATCGCTCCAACGATCTTCGATGAAAAATATAGGGGTATCAATTGTGATAATATGTACTTTACTGATGGGTCCACTATAAATGAGTCCACAGGATTTGGAGTGTTCAACGAATTTTTTAGCACCTCACACAGTCTTCAGAATCCTTGCTCAGTGTATATTGCTGAATTGGCAGCAATTCATTGGGCGCTGGACAGCGTCGCCTCACGACCTGTTGAACACTATTACATTGTAACGGATAGTCTTAGCTCTGTCGAAGCTATCCGTTCAGTGAGGCCGGAAAAGCACTCGCCGTACTTCCTTGAGAGAATACGAGAAATTTTGAGTGCTTTATCCAGACGCTGTTATGTCATTACCTTTGTCTGGGTCCCTTCACATTGCTCCATTCCGGGTAATGAGAGGGCTGACTCATTAGCAAAGGTAGGTGCAATTGAAGGCGATATTTATCAGCGTCAAATCGCCTTCAATGAATTTTATTCTTTAGTCCGCAAAAATACCATCGCTAACTGGCAACGCAAGTGGAATGAAGATGAATTGGGCCGGTGGTTTCACTCGATTATCCCAAAGGTTAGCCTCAAACCGTGGTTCAAAAGTCTGGACTTGAGTCGGGACTTTATTCGCACCTTCTCCCGACTCATGTCCAATCACTGTTCTTTAGATGCACTACTCTTTCGTTTCAATCTTGCCAGCAGCAATCTCTGTGTTTGTGGCCAAGGTTATCACAACATCGAGCACGTTGTTTGGTCGTGCGAGGTGTATCTGGTCGCCAGATCGAATTTAGAAAACTCCCTTCGGGCCCGAGGAAGAGATGTGTTGGCTCGGTTAGACCTTGATTACATGTCCCATATATATGTTTTCCTTAAAGCTATCGATCTTCGTGTGTGATTGTCCCTATGTCCTTATACCCTCCTTTCCTTCCTTTGCGGGTAATTCGTCCCCTTGCTATAAATAGTAGAATAAGTTGAAATGTAAAAACACTATAGATATACAAACAGATTTAAGAATTGAGTGTTCATCAACATTGTTACAGTTTCCTTATACCCCATCCTTCTCCTAAAAATATGTCACCCTTCTAAACTCGAGTACACCGCGAGTAATCGGTTTTCCACCTTACTAACCATAGATGTAAGAAAATTGTTTATATATATATAGTTTTAAAATTATATTTAAGAATTCGGCTCCTTTAAACTTAAGTTACTGAGCCTGCAAAAATAAACGAATTAATAAAAAAAAAAAAAAAAAAGAACGAATTTACCACTTTTGACGAAAATCTGAGAACCACTATATCGGTTTGGCATGGAATGGCTTTAGAAAGATATACTTTCAGTATTTTTTCTTATTTTTATCTCAAAGCTATTGAGAATGGCTTGAAAAAAACCAAAAGGTGCATTTTCACCATATATCCTATGGTGTACCATATAAGGACTCAAATATATGGTACTACTGTCAAAATATTTCATTTAGTACCCTATACAATATTTTCCATACAGCTGGTGATTTGGTTTGGGGGCACTTTTTACTGCCTTACCCGGCTAGGCCCTTTGCCTTTCGTAAATGCTAAATGCTATACCAGTATTGGATTTAATTAAACTTTTACGCTCATTTAATATAATGCATGAGGATGTCGAAAAGTGTGCTAAATATTTATTTAGTATTTATTATTAACCATAGAGTAAACAAAGTTGTAAACATACTTTAGAATAAAAAAAATTGATTTAGAATTTGGGTCCTTCAAACTTATGCACCTGAACCTGTAAAAAAAAAGTTTCATGAAAACTTGGATGCATGTCTCTTTTTTTTAAATCGTTTATTCTTACAGGCTCAGTTACATAAGTTTAAAGGAGCCAAACAGCATGTCTCTTGAAGGAATGTATTTTATCCTTCGAGAGCCATGCTACCAAGCCTTGAAACCAAAGCGTTCAGATGCCACAGGTTTCGTTCGGTAAATCCGCATGCTAACAAGGTGATAAAATTGAAACAACGTGTAATGAGAATTAGAATCGGATTTCCCGCGCAAAATGGGGATCTTAAAACCGCCCTCGGGAGGAACCAACGAACGAAGCCCGAAATTAGTTCGTTTTAATTGATTGCTGGCGTTGATATTTTACGATGTCGTTTTCGTATTCGTCGTGCTGGCAGAGCGATTTTGGGACACCGAAGAAAGCAAATCTCTTTCTGGCCGGAGCTTTTTTTATGATCCCTTTTCTCGGATTTTAAACGCTGCCGGAATCCGAACAATTTTAATGAGGGTGACTAATTTTGGAGAGATTGCCCGGGAGGTTGTCTCTTTCCAAAAACGAGGCGACATGTTTTACGAGGTAGGGTTTTTATTGGTGGAAATGATTTCCATCGGGCTGTTTCTCGGCTGTTCGCTCTGTCACTCTGATTTCAAACCAGCGGAGGACATGGCATGAAATTGTGGGGTTTCATTGGAAAATCGATCCCGGCTAATGCTGGTTTTTAAAGCTGCTCAAAATTAAAATCCGCCATCATTTCGTTGGGCAGGATAAAAAAAACAATTACACCGAATTTTTTGATTACCGATCAAAGAACACGAGCGCGAGTTCATGAAAAATAAATTAGCAAACAAAACAAGGAACGCTTCTACAGGGGTTTGTTTCCTACTTAGCTAGAGGGATTTAACACCCAACGAACGAACGCTGCCTGTTTAAACATTAAACATGAGGCTGAGAAATGGCAGACGGGAAAATCCCACATAATGCGAAAGTCAAATATTTACACACTAGTCAGGCAGTCAGTCAGTCAGCGGAGAGCTGACTTGGTGACGCGTAAGATTCGGATGATGCTGAAAAATATTTTCCAGGAGTATCGAGTGTCGCGCTTTTCACCCACAGCGACAAACGTCAAAGTTTTCCTCCACAAGTCCGCCCCCTTCCCGTGCTGGGATGGGAATTTTTGAGTGAAGTGCAAATAGAGTCGCGTGTTTCTGAAGAAGTCTGTTTTTTTTTGTTTGGATTAATTCAACAGAGAGGCACCGGAGAATGAATTAATAAATCGCGATCAGATAAGTGCGGTGCCATTAACAGTCTGTAAATTAAGCAACCGAGCAGTTGAACCTGCTCGGCGCCATATGTCGCAACGAAAACACCAAACCCGAAAGTGCTACTCAACCACATCGGGGGCATATAACAATTAAGCATATTTGAGACGAGGGAGAGGGTCTGCTCTATTAAATGTTTATATATTTGGAAGCGCATGGCACGAGGGAGTGACACTGTCCAGCGAAGGTTTCACAAGATCGGGCGTCAATTTTAGGTCAATTTGATAATCAAGACAGTGGTGAAAAATGATTTGTTTTGAAAAAAATAACGAAAAATCATATCAACCAAAATTCTCCTTATGCTTGAATTTCATCTCAAGAAGGAGCAACCGAGTGAAGGACACAAATCCAATTCCACCCGTTATCAATAAATAATCATAATAAGATTTATTTCCCATCATCTCTCCGCAGGCGAAGGACAGATTGTCGATGCTCCATCATAACTCGGATCGGTTTTCCATCATTTTCGGCTCATTTACTTTGGTCCACTGCCATCCATCGGTCTGTCCCCTGCCTGGCAAGCAGATCTATAATTCAGCAAACAATTTTCGCACAGTCTCCCTTCCGCAGGAGACAACTTGAGGCGACAAATCTCGAACATCTTCTTGCTTCCGATTCGGTCTTGAGGAGCAGTTTGCACGTCCGAGACAAAAAAAAAAGAAAATCTTGGAAGGATTGCGAATAAAACAGGGAAGCGAAAATCAATCTAATAGAGCTTTGCGCTAAGTTTTATTGATTTGCTTTCCCGCTTTCCCGATGCTATCCCTGCTGAGAAACTCGATACCGATGTAGGAAACCGGAGAAGTTTACTCGAGTGAGACTGGTCTGGCGAGGGCACGTATCTCGATACATCATAATGCTGAACTGCTGGCTGGGAGTGGTGCTGTCGTTACAGTCCGCAGGGGTGAGAAAAGCCAAATTACGCTTCATACGAATGTATCCACAGGGAATACGCTGGGAAAATTAAATTATAGACGGAGATAATTGCCCTGATCACTTATCTCCGCGAGGACTGTTGATGACGATGATGAGGACCGAAACTCTGGTTCCGTACCAGCTTTCACGTGATGTTTTGGGGGGAGGTGCGCATGGTCACGTTTACCGATTCCTGCTCTCTACGGCAAAGTGGATTTATGATAACAACCGAAATCAAACGTTGCACGAGCCGGGGCAAGATGAGTGTTTCCGTGATTATATTTTTATGTTCACATCCTCATCAATTTTGCCAGCGATTTTCCGCTCCGATTTCGGTTGCTCCGCAGTGCTTTAGCACACACACACACACACACACACACACATACACATCGATTTATGCTAGAGCTCACGAAGATCCGGTGTCGGAAATGTTCCCCACAAGACAAGTGATTAATGCGATTCGAAACTAGTGAGTCCTCCTCGTGAACGGAATGCTGCCCTTCTGTCAGCCACTTTCGAAACTATTTGCAGAGGAATTTTAATGACGACCTCACCCTCATCGGGTCCCATTGCGCAATATCGTGTCTACCCCGTTCGAGCCACGAATCTCCGATATTAAATTATGTCACCATTTATCTTACCACCCCCTTCTCCGTCACCAAGAAAACTTCTTCGTCTCTCCGGTAAGGATGTGAAATTCGCTCCAATTAATAAAGATAAATCAAACGCCACGAAGGAATCTGCTTTAATTGTTCGGGTTCAATTTATCTCGCTCGGTGTTCCACAGCAGCGAACTGCTTCACTCATTCGATTGCATTCGGTCGTCTGACTCGCTCCCACATTTACCATGTTTATCTCTCTCCCAAACTAAACCAAGTAACTCCACCCACTCACCGTAAGCACCCTAGGTGGAGCAGCATCCGAGGACACGGGGCGAGGTGTGGATTAAAAATCGGTTTAATGTTCGGTTCTAAATCACGCCATTTGTATATCCGGCAAATGGATGCCGTGAGCTCCAACTGTTCAACGCTACCTTTCGGAATCCGTTGGATTACGGGCGAACGAAGGAACGGACAGACGGACCAACGGATGGGAGGCTAACAAGTTATGGTTTTAATTGTGTATTTTACACCACGGCACGCAATCTCGAGCAAGGTGAGTTTTATGGTGGTATTGATTTTCCTCAAACTGTGTACTTCGCATCGAGAGAGATCTGTGAAAAGCTGGAGGGATGCAACTTTAATGTGATGGCCAAAGAAACTTAGCATTGGTAACTGATAGTTTGAATTTCAGTTTCGGGTGTGTGTTTTATGTGTCATCGAAATCCACACACGATTGACGTTATCATGTCCCGTTTGACCTTATTTGGACGTTTTCTAAACTGCATAGTGACTTTTGGTTTGATTTGTTGTTTTTTGTCGATTCAAACAAACACAAAATTTCAGAATGCCGAAAGGAAGCGTTTCAATTGGGAAAGAGATGGGGTTGATTGAGGCCTATAAGCAGGAAACGTATTATATATCAGAAACCGAACGAAGATTCTCCAAACCGGATAAGTATATAGTGTCTTATTTGAAAATTAACAGGCGATATCAAGCTTTCATCAAGATACAAGCAAACTATTGCAAACCCTACTTTAAATTTCACCATACTGCTACTGAAAATCCAATCCACGATGAATATACGAGTGTGCAAGAGCGTGGCTCGCAATATCTAAATGAAAACCCCACATTCTGATAATTTCAATCTGGGCCGACTGAAACGAGCAACTATCGAAGCAGCGAGGCACAATGTAAATACATCAATACCACGACGAAAACAATCGTAGCAAGCCATCAGGCACATCATTTTATTCAAGGGAAAAAACAGCGCAATAAATACTGTCTTTTCTGAGGCAAAGCGTCGTTTTCTGATTTTTATTCCTCCATTCATCCCCATCTCGAAGACACTCTTATTTGAGGATCCTAGAGTTGAGCTCCAATTATTAAAAATTTATAAAAAAAAAAGCTAATTAAGTTAAGCTGTTTAAGCTTCATTAGTCTAGGGCATTGATAAGACTAAAATAAAATCGTGGGGCAGGTTGGATTTCCATTATCCACAATTAGCGACTTTATGATATGTCCCACGATTTTATTTTAGTCTTATCAATGCCCTAAACTAATGAAGGAGAGGTGTGATAACTGCTAACTGCTATTTGCCTAACTATTTCCTATCTTTTAGTACATTATTATGTTTAATCACAATTAAACCGTTTAACTTAAAAAGTTTTTTTGCTTATTTTATTTTCTAGTTTTTAGTACATTTCATTAGAATTCATTAGAATATTTATCTACAATAACACAATTGTACTGTATTCTATAAGTCAAATAATTTTATTTCATACCGATATCGAGTGGATTGAAGAAAATACATAGTGTGTTCTCCAAGTCAAGTTCGTTCGTTTGATACACATATCTCAAGCAACCTTTTTTGGAGATGATATGGAATCAGCTGTTTTGTAGCGACGGCCAAGTTGGATTTTTCAAGATAAGCAGTTTTAAAATGACAGCAGAGATAAAGGTGTTTTTTTTATATTCGGTCAGTTCCTATTGCTTAAATTTCTATTGATATGGGACAACCATACAGACATACAAACTTACATACAAACAGTTTAAGCTAAATAAAACCGTTTGATAAAGTAAATTGCTCTTTTGTGATTGCGGCCATCTTGGATTTGGTTTTTGCATGATCTACTGTGACCTTCTATTCAAGCCCTTCCATTTAATACCCATATTAATCAGATTTTGAGAAGATATGTAGTCCGCCATTTTGTAGTGGCAGCCATCTTGGATTTATATTTTTCATAAATAATCGTATTCTACTAATCAAGTCCGTTCATTTGATACCCATATTAATGAAGTTTTGAGAAAACAGACAGTCCGCCATTTTGTAGTGGCAGCCATTTTGGGTTTATATTTTTCATAAATAACCGTATTCTATTAGTCAAGCTCTTTCATTTGATACCCATATTACATATGTAGTACGCCATTTTGTAGTGGCAGCCATTTTGGATTTACATTTTTCATAAATAACTGTGTTATACTAGTCAAGCTCTTTCATTTGATACCCATATTGATGGAGTTTTGAAAAAATATATATCTGACGCCATTTTGTGGTAGCGGCCATTTTGGATTTCCATTTTTCACAAAAAACTGTATTCTACTAGTCAAGCCCTTTCATTTCATACCCATATTGATGGGGTTTTGGAAAACCCATATCGATGAGGTTTTGAGAAAATATGTGATCCGCCCGTTTCTAGCGGTCGCCATCTTGGGTTTTCAAGATCATGAAATACACAGTTTTATAATGACTACAGAGATAAAGGTGTGTTCCAAATTTCAGTTCAATCGGTCAACAGAAAGGGGGTCAAATTTCTATTAATGTGGGTCAGCGCTACAGACAAACATGTTACAAACATACAAACATACAAACAGATTACAGGGCAATCTAAATAAAAGTGTTCAATAAAAAAAAAAAAACATAAACAAACATTTAGAAACAAGGGTAGTGAACAAAAACATGAAGAACAAAAATGTATGGACCCCAGTGAAAAATAATACTTCTTCTAAGGGATCCATAAAATAAAAGGAAAAAGGAAAAATAAGAGGAAAAAACCGTTAAAAAAAATACGAAAAAACATGGAACATTTAGTTCACAAAATAGAGTACTGACGAGCATACAAAAAACGATACATGAATGGATTATTGTGATTCATCGATGTACATTACGAAAATTTTGGTCATTGATTTGAGATATGGTTTTGATTTCTTTCTAAAATTACCAGATCGTGTGATAATTCGAATTCCAGATGGAAATGCATTAAAACGAGGTGGTCCATAAAACAACATTAGTTGTTGTTCGACTTCGCATTAAATTTTGTGCTGAAATTCGCGTAGTCCAAGAAGAGGCAGTATATTATGAGAATAGTTGGAATATAAGTCAGACACCTATTTTGTAACACTTGTAGTTTTTAAAGTTTCGTTTTACATGTATGTCCCCAAACTACTATTCCACATTGCAGTAGCGAGTGTTTACATGCAAAATATTTTTTTTCAACAGTCTCTGCGATACAAAGTAGGATACTCTCTTCAATATATCACAAAGTGAGGAAATTTTTCTTTCTAAAGAATTTATTTGTTCTGTCCATGATAAACTTGTGTCAAATTGAATTCCGAGGTATTTGAAATGGTTCACCTTGTCAGTCAAAACATCTTCAAACTTTGGGTCGCAACAAGCGAAGATTTTTTTTCCTTGATGAGTGGAGGAACATGTATTTAGTGTTGACAAATTTACAGATTTTCTTAAAAATACCTACAAAGAACAGTCGGATCATTTTCTATATTTGACACGACGGTTCTAGAATCAGAGTATGAATAAAACAATGCTGTGTCGTCAGCAAACAGTCTAGCAGCTCCCGTCAATGACAGATAACCGATATCATTGATGTACAACAGAAACAACAGAGGTCCAATATTTGCTGCCATTCGTGAAAAGTTGTTTGCTTTAGAAAAGTTGTTTGCTCAGAATATGCACAAAGCAAACTCAGTGCAAAGCCTGCAGTGATGCGCAGGACAGAAATATTAACGTAGGTTCAGCCCTCGCCAACCACCTAATCGTACTGGGTTCAAAGAGGTAACCATAAATTTATCAAACTGTCTATGTTTGTTTCTACGGGTCGACGCGATTATTTTTTATCTGCCTGAAGATAGAAAAACAATGATTTTAAGGTTCAGTAAAATCTACATAGTTGCTTGATATTGAGCCGCGGGTAACAACTCTATCGCATCTCATTCACAGGCGACAGTTTTGATCGTATGCGTACTACGATTAAGGAGTGGTCTGAGTCCATCTTTGAGTCCATTAGTTAGTGATTTCCATGAAAAATCGTCCGTCGATGTCGACAGTTGGTCTACTATTCTTTATGTGGCCTTTTGGGTGTCTTAGGGAGGAAAGAAGCTACTTCGGAATACCAGTGCTCTTGAAACTGTAATGTCCACGCACCATTGGCCTTTGTCGTTCACAATTGCTTGGATTTACATCTAGACTGCGTGCTCGGGAACATTTATTCAGCGGAGGCGATCTGGCGTAGTGGTAACATCCATACCTCTCAAGCATTTCATCACCCTTCCCCCTAATAGTAATAGTAATAGTAATAGTAATAGTAATAGTAATAGTAATAGTAAAAGTAATAGTAATAGTAATAGTAATAGTAATAGTAATAGTAATAGTAATAGTAATAGTAATAGTAATAGTAATAGTAATAGTAATAGTAATAGTAATAGTAATAGTAATAGTAATAGTAATAGTAATAGTAATAGTAATAGTAATAGTAATAGTAATAGTAATAGTAATAGTAATAGTAATAGTAATAGTAATAGTAATAGTAATAGTAATAGTAATAGTAATAGTAATAGTAATAGTAATAGTAATAGTAATAGTAATAGTAATAGTAATAGTAATAGTAATAGTAATAGTAATAGTAATAGTAATAGTAATAGTAATAGTAATAGTAATAGTAATAGTAATAGTAATAGTAATAGTAATAGTAATAGTAATAGTAATAGTAATAGTAATAGTAATAGTAATAGTAATAGTAATAGTAATAGTAATAGTAATAGTAATAGTAATAGTAATAGTAATAGTAATAGTAATAGTAATAGTAATAGTAATAGTAATAGTAATAGTAATAGTAATAGTAATAGTAATAGTAATAGTAATAGTAATAGTAATAGTAATAGTAATAGTAATAGTAATAGTAATAGTAATAGTAATAGTAATAGTAATAGTAATAGTAATAGTAATAGTAATAGTAATAGTAATAGTAATAGTAATAGTAATAGTAATAGTAATAGTAATAGTAATAGTAATAGTAATAGTAATAGTAATAGTAATAGTAATAGTAATAGTAATAGTAATAGTAATAGTAATAGTAATAGTAATAGTAATAGTAATAGTAATAGTAATAGTAATAGTAATAGTAATAGTAATAGTAATAGTAATAGTAATAGTAATAGTAATAGTAATAGTAATAGTAATAGTAATAGTAATAGTAATAGTAATAGTAATAGTAATAGTAATAGTAATAGTAATAGTAATAGTAATAGTAATAGTAATAGTAATAGTAATAGTAATAGTAATAGTAATAGTAATAGTAATAGTAATAGTAATAGTAATAGTAATAGTAATAGTAATAGTAATAGTAATAGTAATAGTAATAGTAATAGTAATAGTAATAGTAATAGTAATAGTAATAGTAATAGTAATAGTAATAGTAATAGTAATAGTAATATTCTGAATTCTGAATATTCTGAATGATTCTGAATGAACACCATTTTTGGAGGATAGTTGTCCGACATTCTTGCAACATGTCCTGCCAAGCGTATCCTTCCAGCTTTGAACACTTTCTGTATACTGGTTTCACCGGTAAGTCGCGTGAGCTCGTGGCTCATCCTTCGCCTCCATACGCCGTCCTCCTGTACACCCCCGAAAATGGTTCTTAACACCCGCCGTTCAAAAACTCCGAGTACTCGCAGGGCCTCTTCGAGTATTGTCCACGTCTCGTGCCCGTAGAGGACAACTGGTCTTATGAGCGTTTAGTACAGGGAACATTTCGCACGACTGCTAAGTCTGTTCTACCTTAAGTGTTTGTGGAGACCATAAAAGGTACGACTCCCACTGATGATGCGTCTCCGGATCTCGCGGCTGGTATCATTGTCAGCCGTTACCAGACGTTAGCCAAGGTAGAGAAATCGGTCCACTACCTCGAACTCATCGTTGTCGATCATTACACTACTACCTAATCGGGTCCTGTCGTGCTCGGATCCGAAAGCCAGCATGTAAAGTCTGCTTCATTTAATATTGGAACAAATTCTTTTGCTCATTGTGGCGCTCCTAGTGGACGGATTTGGAAACTTTTTTCACCCACGTGTCGGGAAATTCATTACCTTTCACCATGTATTTATGTCATAACACCAAACGATAGCATTTTGTAAACAACCGCCATGGAAGCCGAACGGAGAGATAAAATTGTGCACAGTTTTCTTGAAAATCCATTGTTGTCGGCATCTAACAGCTTAAAATGCCCAGAAATACCGTATGGCGTGTTATCAAGTAGTACAAGGAAACATTGACGACGGCTCGGAAGCCGCATTCGAAGCGTCGGAGTGGAACTGTCGACCGGAAACTGCGTGGGAAAGTCATCAAGGCCGTCAAGAGGAATCCCAATCTTTCAGACCACGATTTGGCCAATAAGTTCCAGGCCGCTGCGACGAATTCGTCTCCGGGAAGGAATAAGGTCATTCCGAGCCAGCAAACCACCAAATCGGACGCTGAAGCAGAACAATGTGGCCAGAATCCGTGCTCGAAAGCTGTACGACCAAGTGCTGACCAAGTTCGACGGATGTATTCTGATGGACGATGAGACCTCCGTGAAGGCGGACTTTGGGCAAATCCCAGGTCAAAAATTTTATTTGGCGACGGCTCGGGGGGATGTACCTGCAAAATTTAAGTTCGTGTTTGCGGATAAATTCGCCCGCAAGTACATGATTTGGCAGGGGATATGCAGTTGTGGACAGAAAACCAAAGTCTTTCTCACTGACAAGACAATGACATCAGAAGTCTACAAAAAAGAGTGCCTACAGAAACGGATTCTGCCGTTTATTCGTGCCCACGACCGTCCAGTAATGTTTTGGCCGGACCTCGCAAGCTGCCATTACAGCAAAACGGTTATGGAATGGTACGCAACGAACGGGGTCAGCGTAATACCGAAGGACCTCAACCCCCCAAACTGCCCCCAGTTCCGGCCGATAGAGAAATACTGGGCAATCACGAAGCGGAGGCTTAAGGCAAAGGGAAAACTTGTTAGGAACATGACTCAAATGAAGAACTGGTGGAATCAAATCGCCAAAACGGTGGACGAAAAGGGTGTGCGCCGCCTAATGTGCCGTATTACGGGAAAAGTACGAGAATTTCTTCGAAACAGCAATGAATAATTTTTGTAATTTTTTTTTATGAAAGAGTAAAGAAAATGCTACATTTGTATGAAAAACAAATTATGAATTCGTTAATAAATGACTGAACTACACGCAATTGTTTGTGTTCCAATATTAAATGAAGCAGACTTTATTTGGTTTTAGACGCATTGATTTTCAGTCCAATTCTCTCTGCTTCGTGCTTAAGTCTGGTGTAATGTTCAGCAACCGTCTCAAATGTTCTGCCGACAATGTCTACGTCATCAGCGAAGCAAATGAATTTACTGGATCTATTGAAAATCGTACCACGCAAGTTAAACGCCGCTCGTCTCAGAATGATTTTCCTGTTTGTGATCATATTTACATTTTAACATTATACTTCTGTTTTACATTCAATGTCAATCAATTAGTATTCTGGCTTTGCTTCATTTTTCATTAACCTTTATTTTTGAAAGCTGGAATTCCTCGTATATTTTTTGGCCCTGTTCTACTTTCTAGTTTTGGTTTGCTCAAGTTGTATACTAAAAACAATCACTGAGAAATGCGGCTGAATCAAGCATGTTGAAATTATTTTTTGTCAATTTGGGATAAGCTGGATAAAACTGTGAAAATTTCAAAAAAACTGTAAATTTTTTGCCTATGGCTGTTTCGCTGGCATGTTTGAAACAAAAACTGGCAATATACAGGAAAACCTGCAAGGTTAGCAACCCTGCCATCAAGCCTCATTCCATGAGAATCATACCTCAAAATAAATTAATATCTAGTCAAACCACTAATATCATAATCCTTGCAACCGACGACAAACGACCCCTTCAGCGCGTGATGATCAATCATCTCACCTTCGCCGAAAGGATAGGCCACGCTCCTGAAAACTTCATCTCTCTGTTCCCATCCAATCGAACACACCATCTAATCCACGTCAGCGTCCACAAGCGAATAAATAGACGCCACTTCTCGACGTGCGAAAATTAATTACTATCAATTTACTCCCATTAAAACTTGCTTTCTCACAATTAGCGGAATTGAATTTGAAATTCATACCTTCCGAAGCCCTCCGCTCCACCGAGTCGATTCGGATCGGAGTGCGTGCGGCGGGACAAAAGGTGATGAGCCGAGGCTGTCATTAAACTAATCTTCCTGGCAGCTTATCGTGTATCCGGTATTGGAATCAACCCAGACCAACAGAAGGGGAGGAATCAAAGTTTTGTCCGTTCGGACGTGGGGACGTTTGCGGCGCCTGGGAAAATCGAACCATGGAAATCTTCTGTGATGGCGACTCCGTCGGATGTTTAGTGGGTTGGATTAATGGCATCGACTGCAGGGAGACTTGTGGTCAGTTGACAACGTCGATGATGATGATTTATATGATTTGTAATTAAATAGCAGAGTGACGATTGAGTGGGAATTGGAAAAGCGTTGGTAATGTGCAGCAGCCGAGGATTTACTGAACGTTTATTAATATTGTATTGAAGATAGGAAACAATCTCTGAAAAATTCGACGAAATCAGGATTGTGCAGATTAGATTGCAACACTCCAACGACCATTGATTCCCCTGTTCGATTGGAATATTGTTCCACACGATAACACTTTTGTAGATTTCGTTCGATATCTGTTCGTTTTTGCAAATGTGCGCGCGCCTCGTCACTTCCCAGTCATCCTCATTTCATTCCCCACCGAAAAAAGGATGCTGATTTCGGGTTCGCAACGGAAAATATGATAACAGAAACAGAATCGGGAAAGATTCAGAAACAGTTTTGATCCGATTTGACCTTTCCCCCCATCGGTTCCCAATCCGTCGGAAAATCTTTTCATTTCACTGTTCCATAGAAGTAGGAAAACACGGAAAAGATTTTCAGCCACTCGTTTGTAGCTTGCGAATGTGTGTGTGCTATTCATCCGCAATACGATATCGTTGAAGAGAACACACATTCCTGGGCTAGGATTGAAATCCTGTTTCACGACCGCATAAGAAAACAGGGCCAGTGTGTTCCGACTCTGCCTTTTTATGACCCACTTCCGGCAGAT
The DNA here is from genome assembly GCF_029784135.1 of Toxorhynchites rutilus septentrionalis. NCBI lineage: Eukaryota > Metazoa > Arthropoda > Insecta > Diptera > Culicidae > Toxorhynchites > Toxorhynchites rutilus. The sequence goes on from NC_073746.1 coordinate 11,598,363, forward strand.
TAATGAAATCTGAGAGTCGCGAAAAGCTACACACTTTCGGAATGGATGAGATTTTGGGGTATCTCTGCTTCACCGCTGCAGGGCACCATCATAAACTCGTAAAAAGTATACGTTTATTGGATGGCTCTGCGCGTTCCATGATGGCGCGAAAGTCAAATGGTGCCGTGAGATGGAAAGCGACGAGACGCTCTTGAAACAATCATGAGCATTCCATACAGGATATGTCCAATAACCCAACACTGGTTCGCTGTTTCTGTCTGGCTAGACAGATTCCAATATAACCTCACTTTACACCGCCTATTCACATGGAAACGCTTCGTTATACCGACTCTCATTCCGGGAAGAACGAACGCTGAGCCGTGTGGTTGTGTAAATGTGGCGTCCCAACGCTCCAAAGTGGAAATGAAGCGCCAACTTTCCAGCTTGCCTCCCCCTACCTCGCCTAACCACATGTTATACACTTTGAAACGTTATAATAATTATTCACACTTCGCATATGGTGTTAACTGCAACATGCCGCTCATAGTGAAAATCCTGAACCACGGCTTCTCGAACAGCCAACCAACGAACGCAAGCAAATGAGTTTTCTTTCCGCTTAAACGCACCCCGCGGGCTTTTCGCCACTACACACCTCCCTCGCACTTATGCTGCGGCACATACAGACTATGAAAACACCCAGATGGAAGCAGCCAGCCCTGTGGATCAAGTGAAATCCCGTCTGGTTAATTTGTAACAAAACCGCGCGCATTTGTAACATTAAACCCAATATGTGCTGGTTTGACTGATCCTGCCTTTGTTCGCCGAGCGCCCCGTGACGAAATGAGATTACACTTGTTTGACGGTATTAAAAGGTTCTCCGTTCCGATGATGATGATGATGCCGAGGCCACGGGATGTTGTTTTCGTTGCTTGGAATAACACGGGGTACGTCAATCAAAATCAAACGTAGCCCCTGATTCAATTATCATCAACACCTCTCTCGACTAATATGCGCCGATTCCACACCGAGGCCGAGGATTGTGGATTTCTGGTGTGGTGTCTGCTGTTTTCACACAAAACACGCTCGATGTTGTTTTCGTTGCTGCGAGCCAAGTTGGCACAGGACATGTTTGAGGACAACTTGAAATATTCATGTTACGAAAACACCGCACCGCATTCGCCTTATGGTCGGTTTTTGAGGCAGTGTAAGGTTCATTGATTGGTGGTGCGGGTTCGTGTATCACGGCGGTCATATTTCACACAAATCATTCAGGATTAGGTGAGAGATTGACAAGATTAGATGAATAGCTCAAAATTTACGTCGAGGAGAATTCCGCTGGGCTTTGAACTAACCAAATTGCTTCATTGATAATAAACATTGATCCAAATGAAGCATGGTTAATTTCGGTCGCTATAATATTGTCATAACAAAAAAAAATTATAATGTTATAATGTAACAAAAATAATACAGCGTGTTTTCATTTCAATTTTTACGGTTAAAATTTTTTACAATTTAACATCGAATGTAACCAAAATTCTAGAAGAAGCACTTTGGTCTTCAATTAAAAAAAAAATTGTTGCTGATCGAATGTCTGACCTGCAGTTTGTTTATTTATTGAGCTTTAAAATGATAATTTCAGCTGTCAAGTTTCTATAAGACCAATTCATAAGTATTATCAATGAAAAATTCAAAACGATCGGCTGATTTACATGTCAATAATTGGCAATCTTGCAATTTCGGCTAAAAACCTGGAAAATTCATGTGTGAATACTATTTACCAAATGCTGCTAAGCGAATTTCTCGATATTTTTCCATGTGTCGGAAATTGTGACCTTGAGCTCTTCAATCGTGGTGTATCGTTTTCCCTCAGTGTAAATTCTGCGTACAAGGATCCCCTTAAGATTTTCAACAAGATTCAAATATAGAAAGCGAGCCGACCAGTCCAAAAAATAAGTTTTTTATCCTTAATCCATTGCTTAGTTTCCTTGCTGATATGAATAGTAACATTGTTTTGCTGGAATGTAAATGTTTTGTGACGATATCCACACAAAAACGGATTCCAGAACATCTATGTAATACTTGAATGATGTGAAAGCTATCTTAAGCTTTCCGATTGCACAGAATCCCGCTCAAACCATGCACGAGCCTCCACCAAAATTCCTGGTTGAAAAATACTGTTCCTTCTTCCGTAATATACTCCAGTACCCGTTGAAACCGTCAGAACCATCCTAATCAAACTTTTTTCATCAGTGAAGATAACCTTGAAGAACTTTTCGTTATGGTATATATCAAGATGTATTCTTTTGGAAACATTCTTTGTCACAACATACCATGTCCCACTGTCGGTCCATGTGAGCTTTGGCAAAACTCTCACATCTTCCGATGTGAGATGATGTAAGATGAGGAGCCTCAACTTTTTAAACCCTCTTTATGTGAGGATTTTTCACCGAAACTAGACAAATTGTCACCCGAGTAACATTTAAATTGAAATATTGCTTTATTTGCATAAGCGATTTTGAGGCATTCGAAGCTGTTCTAACGATTCCCCACTTATCCCGGTCAGAGAGCTTCGATTTACGTGGAGCCCTCTTCTTTTTACCGTATCCTTGAGGATTTGTCAAAAAATTGAGAACTACTTGATGGGATCGTCCAATCCGACGAGAAATTTCTCTGATACCAACATTCTTTTGGTGAAATGCATCGATTTGTCTTTCTTTTCTCTCCGTGGGCACTTTTTCCTTCGGCGTTTTCCAGATTTATTGATCAAAACAACTAAAACAACGGAAAAATGCAACTGGTCTCATAGAAACGTGACACTTGAAACATACAAAACCTTTGGTTTACGCTCAACGCTTGCACGCACCCATACCAATACACTAGAATATTGTTGAAACATTGTTTGTTTACAATGGCACAAAACGGCGAGATCATCGCCTGGTCTTATAGAAGTTGGACAGAGTGTAGTGCAAGTTAATACTTTGACAATTTTCAATTGGTTTTAACGAAGTAAATAACAGTAAATAACGAAATACGAAATAGGGTAAATGATCTTGGTTTGTCCGATTTGGGGTATTTTTACGCAACTGGAAAATGCAAATCAATTTCATGAAAATCACATATATAATTGATACAAGTTTGGGTCTGTTGAAAAGCCCCAAGTCTCTAGTTGCTAATACTACTACGAGGCGTTGAAATTATTCAAATGTTTATGTTTTTTAAAGATTTTCCTCAAAGAGAAATTATGGTCATGGTTTGAACACCTCAGATCATGGTTTGTCCAAAAAATGATCATGGTTTGTCCGGTTTCAGAAATCATCATTTTTCAATGAAAACATTCTAATTCTCAAGTAGATGGTTCATCCATCTTTCCTCGAGTTTACTGTCATCAAATTGATCCATTCATAATTTAGGCTTTCTTCAGAAATTAGCCTTTTCTTGGGTATTTAAAAAGTGTTACCCTCAACACACTCAACACAGAGAAACTTTATTTCTGCTATACGCGAAGGACACAATGAACAGACTGCAGCGCGCCAAGCGGTTCCCATAGAAATCACGTGGACAAAACAACATTATTGAATTGAACAACTCATGATCAGAATTGAGTTCATCAAAATGCGTTAAGTTGATGGTCTAGCTATGTAAATTTGATACAAATGCTGCGCAAGCATGATGTTTACAATATTTGTAAGTGTAATAATCCAGAAAAGGTCTGAATACGTGCCAAATAATCATCTGGTGATCGATTAAAAGTTAGCTCGAATGAGGGGCGCATTGACTACAATAGTCTTTGAATTTTATAATCCTTGAAAACTTGTGATTCCATAAAAATATTCTATTAAACTACTGTAAATCATGAAAAAGACAATTTTATTTATATATTTTGAAACATTCGAATACCTGATTTGACAAAGGTTTGCTGAATTAGAGCATTCAAGAAAGTGGACAGTGCTCCCTTGGCCGAGGGTTAGCGTCATAACTAACATGCCGGGTGTTCGGGTTCGATTCCCGTTCTGGTCGGGGGAATTTTTCGTCAAAGAAATTTCCTCCGACTGGCACTGTGATCACGCGTATTCTAGAGCTTGCCACTCAGAATGCATTCAAGGCGTGTTATTTGGCATAGAAATCTCAACTAAGTACTAATAAAAATGACGCAAGGAATACTACGTGGAGACGGCGAAGTCCCTCTAGGAACGTTAGTGCCATTGAAGAAGAAGAAGAAGAAGAAGAAGAAGAAGAAGAAGAAGAAGAAGAAGAAAGTGGACAAACCATAATCATATTTTCTACTGGACAAACCAAAATCATTTACCTTACGTCGTCAAACCATAGAAACAACGATGTCTACACCCAAACTAGCGTTGGCAGAAAGCATGTCATCTTTGGCAGAAAAGATGCCATTTCCTGTGCATGAGAGTCAAATGCGCAAATAATGAGCTATTTTGAAAGCTTAAAAATGATTTGTATGTATGCGTGCAGACATCTCTTTCTGTTTTCATTTCTCTTTTCATTTGGGATTGTGCAAAAAAAATGGCAAATGCTTACCGAATGCTTTTTGAAATTGAATTGCGATCTAATATGAATATATTCATGAATTGTCAAAGCACCAAATACGACTTTTGCCATGCTCATATACGATTTATTACAGACATAGAAAAAACAAATGGCGCAAAATATTTTCGTGAAATGTTTATTATAGCCTCACGAATCGCCATTTTTATATATGAGTATTTATGTTTGTAGAAATAATAATTGTTTGATTGACTTGTGTTGGGAGTGGAATATGAATGTTTAAAATGGCACAGATTGATGTTTGGTGAAAACTGCTCCGATGTGGGTTCGAACTCCGGTCGTCTGGATTATCATCCACCGGCTATCTCGCGCGGCTATCTGAAATTTAATTCAACAGCGGTTAAAACATTCGAGTGCATCAGCATTTCATTGACATTTCTATATGATGTAATATGTTCTTTATTAGGATCTAATATGATTTACTGTTACAAACTTTTCTTCAGCATGCAACACGATTTACTACAGTACTGGATCGATTTAAATTATACGCTTATACGACACACAAACTGCATCAGGGTAATATACACATATGATGCGGATTAAATATAATTTACGACAATGTACATCATAAAATTGATGTTTATTCTACCGAATTGCGACTTAATTTGATAATGGAATATAAAATCGAGTTTTTACATTTGATGATGCGATTTCAAATGTACACGATACATACTTTGATTGATATTATATGCGAATATGATTTATTCGGATTTCTTGTAAGACTTGGCACGTGCAAAATTATACGATTTAATGTTTGCTGGGAAGGCCGACTGGAATGCAAAGTTACTATATATAGCTAATTTTGCTAATTTTGGGATGTCCGGAAAGTCCGTACCGATTTTTAGGAGAACAAAGGCATCACTTTTATAGGCAGACATACATTTATTCAATTTTATGTGCACAGTTTTGTTCCACAAACTTTCGCCATGTTTACAGCTTTAAAACTATATCCTACCAGATCATGTTAGCTTTCTCGTCGAAAACTGTTCAATGTATTTTTTATATTGTCCATAGAATCGAAGTTCTTGCCCTTGAATGAATTTTGTAGTGGCCTGAACCTGTGATAATCTGAGGGTGTAATGTCCGGTTAATTTGAGAGCTGGTGATATAAGATCCCCTACCATGACTCAAAAAAAAATTATTGTGTAATTTATCGAGACATGCATCGTTGGCCTGATGGAAAGGAGACGTTCATCACGTGGACAATTTGCTCCAAAACGGCATTTTCATTACATTTATAAAGCGAGCCTCAGATTAAAATGCAATCCATTGAAGGCATCTCATTCAAATTGTGTGGAACCCACATATCGTCTCAAAATACGTAACCAAGCTCCAGCTCATCAACGGTGGATTTAGATATCTGTATTGAATTTGCTAATTCATTTGTCGTATACTGAGGATTACTCTTGATCAACATCTCGATTTATTTATCATCAATGGCGGCACAAATTTGCCGCGAAAACATAAGGGAACCTTTATCCTCTTTTTTTCAGTTCTACATAATTCTTAGTGGCTAATATTCTTTCCAATACTTCCGTACCAAATCTATTTATAATCTTTGTTATATTATTTTTATTACTTTGTTTTATACTTGAACAAACTTCCACTTGTCCTTTTCTAGGCATTTCCACAACTATATATTATTAGTATTGTGGTTCGTGATACTATGACTACGACAATAAATGTCATACATTTTTTACGGTTTTTGAATAATTTATAATTATATACTGAGTTTATAATTATACACTAATTACTAAATATCTGAAAAATTTGAAAATTGACATAAGATTTTGGAGAGAGAGAGAGAGAGAAAAAGATCTCGCAAAATTATCCTCAATGTTCATTCATTCAATTGGCGTTGACGGTTTCATTTTCTGTCATTGTGAACCGAAAAACATAATGGATTTTCAGGTGGAATAACCGCGCTACGTACTTTAAGCATTCAAATAAATATTAATACGTAATAATAAATAATAAACGAAAGAAAGGGCAATCACTATACAAGAGAGAGCACGGGGAGCTAAGTTCTCATTTCCAACCAGTAAAACTTTGACAGGAATCCCGGTATACATAATACGGATCCTTTTAATTGTGATAAAAAAAAAACGAAAAAATCAGGAAAAATCAGGATCACTTCAGAAAAATCAGGCAAAATCGAGTGTTTGTCAGGATGTCAGGATACGAGCCAAAAGTCTGGGGAATCCTGAAAAATCAGGAAGGTTGGCATCTCTGCGAACAACTAACACATTCGCTACTGCTTGTTTTCAAATTATTTGGTATGAATAAGCCATCCGCGATTTAAAACCACACAACTTTTCGTTTGGTGGTCATCGGAGCAACATCGTTGCCGGAGAGCTTATCCTTCTAGAAAATAAAAAAATACGTTTTAATATAAATTTTCAGGTAGCTTATAACATTAAAACTTTAATAAACTACATGGAGTTACTTATTTGAAATTAATTTAATTTACTCCATACAAGGGCTTTTTGCTCTAAAACTCATTTTTTTTATTTGGTGGCACATTTATAATTATGGTTGGCATAAATTTGACTAGAAAACGTAAAAATGTTTTTTTTTTCATCAAGTGACGTAGCGTTTTTCCATTTTATATGACCCATTTTGCCATTTTGGCAACTTTTTTAATTTTGACAAAATTAACACACTACGTGTCAGGGAATATATTTTTACATGCTGAAAACAATTTTCCAAAATCGGTCCTACAGATTCTTAAATAAATGTGCCGCCAGGTGGAGAAAAACAAGATTTCGAGGAAAACGCTTTTTGATTCAACTTTTAAAGCGATGCGTTGTAGCCATTATATTTCGCTGAACTATTTATTACTATTTATATATTATTTATAACTATTTTTTAATAGAGGGCATTACTATACTTAATCGCAATAAAGCCTAGTAAAATTATCTCATTTATACATTCACTGCTATCCAAAAACTCGTATTTTGTAAGAGTAAAGCAATACAAAAAAAAATAGTTTTCCGTACTATATTTTTCAAAGTTATGACAGAATGATGTAGTTTAAATTTAATATTAATTAAATCAATAGTTTCATAAAAACGGATGACTTTTAAATCCGATTCAAAGCACTATCTCTTCATGTGGATGACACAGCCCATACACGTGCGCAAGGGAGCTGTCAATTTCATGTAATTGCCATAAAATGTATACAATCAGATATTGAAATCCGTTAACCCTACAGTACTCGTGCGCGAAATCATAGCTCTTATACTCGCGCACAATGTCACAAACCGTGCGTGTCTCTGTAATGTTGCTTTTTTATATTCTTTAGGCGTTCTTGGCATTTATTTGAAGAAATATATATTATTGAATCGGAAAACTCCAGCAGACCGGTGCACGAGTATAGTATGGTTAATTCTCCTATACACGCGCGCAAAATCGTAACTCGTATACTCACAGTATGTGTGTGTCTCTGTGATATTGCTATTATGTATTTTTAGACGTAATTTTTTATTTGGAGTTTATTTGAAGAAAAAGATATAATTGAATGAAAAACTCCAGAAAATATTTTTTCTTTAACTTCATTCAGTTTGAAAAGTTTTAATATTGATTTCAGCCACCTCATTCACTCTCGGTCTGTTAGTCCTATGCGCGAATATAGGAAGGTTAAATATTCCATTCAGCATAATGTAGTACAGGGTTTTCCATTTCGGGCTTCCGAAAGTATACAGCCCTGCGCTGACAACCGTTTGACATAGCTGTCAACCAAAGCGTCATATCGTTAGTTGAATGTCTACCATTTTACAATGTGGATCGTTTTACCATCGCACAACGTGTTAATTTTGTTAAATTATACTATAAAAATGATGAAGAACCGGCAAATGTTCTTCGAGCATTACGGACGAATTTTGGTCGTCATGGACGGCCTACATAGCACACAATCGCTAATGTAGTGCGTAAATTCGAACATACTGGATCCGTAGCGGATATTGTGAAACCTATGCATCATCGTAATGTGCGTTCGGCCGAAAATATTGCTGCTGTTGCTGCCAGTGTGGAGGATGACCCGCATGTTTCGATTCCACGGCGTGCTCAGCAATTGGGCTTGTCAAACACATCATTGTGGCGAATTTTGCATTTGGACTTGCACCTACATCCATATAAAGTCCAACTGGTACAAAAATTAGAGCGTGGTGACCATGGAATGCGTCGGGCATACGTCGATTGGGTGAACGAACAACAGCAGTAAAATTCTGAATTTTCGCATCAAATTTTCTTCAGCGATGAGGCACATTTCGAGCTCGGTGGCTATGTGAACACCCAAAATTTCCGTATATGGGGCTCAGAAAATCCACACGTGATTGTTGAGAGGCCATTGCATCCGCCAAAAGTCACTGTTTGGTGCGCATTATGGTCTGGTGGAGTCATCAGACCGTATTTCTTTGAAAATGAGGACGGCGAGACGGTAACTGTGAATGGTGAGCGCTATGGCCGCATGTTAACCGATTTTTTTTTGCCACTAATTGAAGATATGGATACGGATGACATGTGGTTTCAGCCGGACGGCGCCACGAACTTGTGTTCGGCCACACAACACGACCGAAAATGGCCATATTGCGAACGAAATTTGAGGGGCGCATAATTTCGCGTTTTGGTGATGCCAATTGGCCGTCCAGATGATGCGATTTGAACCCGCTAGACTTTTTTTTGTGGGGTTATGCGAAAGACCGTGTCTATGCCAATTCTACGCAAATTCTTGAACATTTGAAAGACAACTTTCGTGAAGTTATGACCGAGATACCACCCCATATGTGCCGAAAAGTCATCGAAAATTACCTGTTCCGGATCAAGGTGTGCGAGGAAGCCCTAGGTAGACATTTGAGTGATGTTGTATTTCACACATAATGGCATAAATCAAACTTTAATTTGAAATAAAAGTTTCATCGAAATTCGAATTCTAAGTGTGTTTTATTTCAATTTACTTCCGGAATTTAAAGTTGGAAAACCCTGTATAACACATTTAAGGTCGATTTGTTCACACCGTAATTGCCACAAATCACTTTTTGTGAAAATCCGGACCTATAGTAATCAACAATTTTCTTTCGGAGTTCCAATCCGAGGCTATCTGGAGCCATCTTAGTTCTTGACTTAACAAATATAAGGAAATACAGACTCCTGAACCGTTGACTGCAGTGTGTTATTCCATTTCAGTTTGTTGTTTACTGGGCTTTTTTTTATTATTACTCGATATGAGTTGCAAATGTTTTGTCCAATACTGTAGATATAAAAAAATGATATGAACCTCTGACAAGTCAAAAAATGTTTTTAGTCAATGGCGGAAGTTTAAGAAGTATAAGATGAATTCAAATCAAAGTTAAATCGGTTCAGTAGAACTTGAGATATCGTTCTCGCCAGTTTGGAAACTGTATTTCCGAGAAAAAAAAAATTAAAAGTTTCGAGTCAATGATGTACTAGATTGAATACCGCGTCACTAAACTTGCCTATAACTCGAAAAATAACGAGAATTTTGGATGAATGTATGGTATTTGGATAAATATTACATAACCGCTTTGGAAGTCCCTTTTCCTGAAATTATAGCAATGATCTTCAATCAAAAAAAATGTTGAATGTTTAAGGTCTCATATGTTCAGATAAACATCCAGAGTCATCCTTTCGGCAATGAGTACGAGTGTTTCGACGCCGAACGATGCCATCAACCTCAAATTATAATCATATTTAGCTACACCAAAAGCGATAATCACTAATTAAATTGGTTGGTTGCAGTTGCCATAATAGTTGACTGTAAACTTCAAAGAGACTCTCACAAGCTCTTCGTCGCCATCGGTTAATACCATGAGTCACAGAAAACTTTCTTTCGGGGCTCGTCTGTCCACTGTCTGTAATTCACGTATGTAATGTTTTTCATGGTAATCATGATTTTTTCTATTGTTACTCTATTTATAAGATCTCAGCCAGGAAATCGATTTCGCACTGTTTGAATAGCACTTTGAATGAGATGGATGGCTAAAGCAGCCTTTGTTTTGTAATTCCAATTGAAGTTAACAGTCCTTGCCTTAGTTGCGCCTTTTGTTCTGAGAACTCTGTCATTGCGAGAACTTTTCTGAGTGAATCTTTTTTTTTTATCCCATTTTTTTATTTTAAGGCTCATTAGCATTTTAGCTGTAACAGAGCCGAATTTTAATCGTGTACATGTCACATGGTTATCATATATCTATAAATTAGCACATTACACAGTTGCCATTCGCCAGTATTCCTTCTATACCATTACATATGGTACATTCACACAGTAGCCATTTAGGCGTAGGAGTATTCTTTCTGTTCTTCCATTATCCAGTTGGACCACCGGACAGCGGAGACAGTTGTTTGATCATTGTTGAGTTATTTATAGAACAGCAGCCCGATGTGTCTTGCAGAGCAGAGCAGTTGTATGGATGAATCGATCTTATTTCGACCGTGGATCGATCTCCATCGCTGATGATTGTTGCGTAGACGTAGCTATTCTGTAAAAACACAAAGATGGTCAATGAGGGTCCTGAATGAGTGAATCTTAGAGCTGTTTACTTGGAAAAGTACCATGCATTTTACTTTAATTAAAGTTAGTCTGTTCAGGTGACTGTCTTAATTTTTCGACCTAAATAGTTGGATGTTTTTACGCCTTTGACTTTCAGTTTTGAATCACATGGCCAAACAAACAATTTTCTATAACAGCTAATAACAGCTTCCTCTATTCACTGCCTTTAAACAGAACAACGATTTCGACTTAACATTCAAAATACAACGCTTGTCTAACGCACAGACTCTAGCGATGACAACATCAAATAGATACCCTTCCCTCGGACAGGATTTCCCGATGCGATAAGGGAAATGAAACCTTCCCGCGAGAGATTCTGGTCGAGACAGAGAGACAGCGCAAGAGCAGACGTTGAGGCGAGCGCTTGTGTGCCCCGTTTCCCATTTGGGTTTCCATGGTAACCGAGTTGCTGTGTGGGCGTCGCGAAATCACAGCCAGCCAATGAAAAATTTAGTGGATGTGGAAAAAGGACCGGATAATTTGATTTTCCTTTGCTTCGAGCGATTTCATTTTCATATGCTGTCGTTTGGTGCCGTGCTCGATCTCTCGCGCTCTCCCTCGCTCTGGTGCTGTTTGCCGCGAACTTTTTGTCCTTTTCGCAATCCGAGCCGGCGAAAGCATTGCTTTGTGTCGGCGCGTTTTTCGGAATCGGGGCCAGATTTTCATTTTCCCAGCATTTAGCGGAAATGATTTCTCTCCGATTAGGTACTTCTGCACGAGTGCGCCATAAAAAATGCGCAATATTGCGCGATCGTGGAGAAGAGGGGTAGGTCGGGGGGTTGAATTGCTGGGAGTTCCGCGAGGACAAAGATTTGGTTGGCAAGGCGAAGAAAAGTGCTCTTTTATGGACACGAGCAAACGATGGCATGCTCCATGAAAATCTTTATTTTGATTTTTCATTCTTTTCCCGCTTGCTTTTCGGCGGGGTAACGGCTTTTATTGTGCCCCCGGAATGGGGACTTCAAATGTTTATGGGTGTCTGTGTGTGTATTGCTTGAATGATTAAACGCCAACGTGACGGTATTGCGAAGGTCGTATAGGAATGTGGCGGTTTTTTGCCAAAAGAGAATACGATTTTGATTTCGGTTTTTGAAATATTCACCTTTATTCACCTTTTGCTGTTACGATAATGGGAATTTAGGAAGATGTTTGGCTTGTTTCGAATATCGTTCAACATTCATCAGAGTTTGTCTTATCCTGGATCAGCTGGGAGTGCAAAACAAATCCATCATGTGAACACCAGTTAGGGCTTCAAGATTAACACCCATGAGAATCCACAGACACCATTCATTGCCCATTAGACCAACAGAAACGAACGACCTGTGAGCCTCACGCAGTATTCGTGAAGCCATCAAAATCCATCACCATCTCAAATCATCTGAGACGACCTAAATCAAACCGGTTCTGATTGCGCCCGTGAAACGGATTTGGTTTTGTCTCACGTGCTAGCACTAGCGCCCACCTTCCCAGGGTATTGATTTTTCCATTTCGTTCCAGTTCACAGCAGCAATGCTTTCCTGCTTTGCGCTCATCTTGGTTTTCTTTTTTTTTTGTGCCTTTTTTTCCTCGTCATTCCAACCAAAGCCAGCGATGAGATTTCCGCAAATGTCTGGCCCCACGGAAGCTCGACTCCGAGTCCCGAGCCGTCTGTTTATATACCCATACATCAGCCAAGCTGAACTCGTAAATGCTACACGTTCAGCCATAAATATAAAATCAGTGAAAAAATCTTGTATATTTTATCGCACATGCCTTTCACCATCTCTCAAGCTCAGCTTCTACCCGCCCACTATATCCGGCAGAGCCACCCCAACCTCGGGAGCGGGAGGAACGAGATAGGGTGAGATAGTTTCCCTTCCCCGCCGCCTACCTAACTTCCGCTTAAATATATAACATAAATGTGAGATAATATAGTATATAGCTATAGGTATTTATATTCTCCACGTATCGTGTCTGGGCTGGTTGTTTTCTGTCGTCGGGAAAATCGCTGGAGAAATCTTTCACCATATCACATACACACAATCTGGCTCACAATCTGGGTCCCAAACCCAAGCAGTACTAACGAAGGCTGTGACGATGACGATGATGATGGTGATGACGACGCCGACGCCGCAGATTATGACGATGGAAGGCGACGCCAAGCGCGACAAACTTATGCTATCTGTACGATAGCGGAAGAGCGGAAAAATCCGGTGGAAACAGAGCTTTTATGAGAGAGGCAGCAGTCATCGTCATCGTCAAAATCCTTGCCTTGTCATTGCTCATAATCATTAGCGAATGGAATCGGAGCATCTAGAAATTGCACGGTGGAACTTTATTCTTGTGCTGGAAAATTCCTCCCAAACCGGAATGTTCTCGCTTTAACATCACAATCGTCATCGTGAGCGATTCGTAGAAACCGCCTTATATACTAGGATTCCATAGCAGAACGAAAAAAAAAACCACCGAAGGCCATATCTATTTTCCCACCACCCACACAGCGGTTCGCCATCACTCCCCCGACGCGTTGAATCTGTGTTGGTGTCGTTGTCGGCGATGATCACTGATTTCGCAATCGTTTCCACACCGCCCGGTGTGGTATATAAGACGAGTTCGTGGTGGAAAACGCAAAGCACAACAACAGCAACAACAAAAAAAAATATCGCAAAAATCAGCACAAAACGTTCCGAATGAATCTGGCGCAAAAGAAATCCGGAAAATTCAGATAAATAGAGACAGCAATCTGTTCGTGTAGAGAAAACGATAAAAATCATACAAACACACACACACACACACACAGCTGGGGTGTCAAGGGTCGTTAGAGGGATCCCAGCGTCCTCCCCCCATACTTGTAAGGGTCGTGTGTGATGGTGTGATGGACCTACACACATGGCGCGGACTACGTGCCACCTCGTCCGGAGAGCCGGCGGAACTGAGTTGAAGTAGGACACTGCAGCGGCGAAATCCGAAAAATGGTTAACGTAATGGCATTTACGCTTCTGGGAATGCGAGTTTTTATGATTGTTCCTCAACAATCTCAACAGGCGATGAGGATGATGATGCCCGGGTCGAGATCGGTTGTTGTTGGCGGATTGTTTTATATTGTTTGCTGCAATCAGTTTGCCCTCATTGATGAGGGTTCAGGTGGAGTGATTGTTTTTGGGTGAATGGCGTATTTCGGGTTTATAGACCATTGTGCTAAGATTTCGGAACATGCTTAACACTTTTCTGAGTATATCGATGCTGTGAGCCTGTTTTGTACTAGATTTTATTGGCTTTTCCTGAAATTTATAAAATAGCTAGAAAACTAGTTTTTTTTAAACCGATGATGAATAGATAGAGGAGTCCAACATATATTAAGGGCAAAATTCAACCGATATTCCATTGGAAACTAACATTTCATTTTTAAAAATTATTGAAATCAAAGGTGATTCAAAGGGTTGCCCGGTATATTATTATTATCTTCTCGACAATTTATTGATAATCTATCTAAAGAATTACTCATCTAACTTGAGCTTGCGCTTAGGTAGACTGTACAATTCGTAGTTGCTCTACGTGATTGACCTGAACCAACCAAATTGCACAAAGAAAAAACAGATTCTGTCTGATTCTGGATTCTGTAAACGCTGACTTTCAATCTAGAGGGGGTCTCCGTAGCCACATTGGTGGCGCGTTCGCTTAGTAAGCGATCGATCGTGAGTTCAAAACTCAGGACCCTCATTGACCATATTTGTGTTGTTACAGAATAGCTACGTCCACGCAACAATCATCAGCGATGGAGATCGATCCACGGTCGAAATAAGATCGATTCATCCATACAACTGCTCTGCACTGCAAGACACATCGGGCTGATGTTCTATAAATAACTCAACAATGATTAATCAACTGTCTCCGCTGTCCGGTGGTCCAACTGGATAATGGAAGAACAGAAAGAATACTCCTACGCCTAAATGGCTACTGTGTGAATGTACCATATGAAATGGTATAGAAGGAATACTTGGCGAATGACAACTGTGTAATGTGCTAATTATAGATATGATAACCATGTGACATGTACACGATTAAAATTCGGCTCTGTTACAGCTAAAATGCTAATGAGCCTTAAATAAATAAATGGGAAAAAAAACCTCTCGTCTAAACAAAATCTCGGAAATCGCATATATTCCGATTGCGCGGCGGCCGGACTGACGATATTTTTGTATTCACTGTGTGTCGAACTTTTTCACTTTTTCAATTATTCACATATTTTGACACCCGACGACGGACGTTATCCTTAAGAAACCTGAGAAGGTCACCGGGAAATACCTCCAAAATAAAACTCCTCAATTTGAAGGCAAATAAAATCGTTAAACAAAAGAAAGCTTCCATCCATTTGTTTTTTTATTAAAATTCCTACTGATATGCTATGTTATGATAAATGATTAGATCGCCAGAAGAACGATAAACGATAATAAAATAAACAAAACTTAGCTTTGGAAAATTTAGCGCTCTGCGTAGCTACGATGCATCCAATCATGGTGACAGCGTTGCCAATGTTCCAGTTTAAACTGGATTCTTCCAGTTTTTTTTTCTCGATCCAGTCATCCACTTGAACCTTAAAATCTTCCAGTTTTCTGGAATATCGTCCAGTTTTATCCAGTTTTTCATATGTGTGCCCTAGTTTTATCCATTTTATATAAAATAAATTTACAATGATAAATATTATCTGTCCCTCCCTCTTCCTATTCCTAATGTAATTTTATTTTTTGACATTTATCATTCGACCTTGGATCGATCTCTGGCGAGGTTATAATTCGGTTCTTTCCTTTTTGTTCAATCCGTCGGTGTTTTGTCGAAAATTCCAAAACGAAGAGTTTTCCCGGATGGTGGAAACTTATCAAACTACTTTAAAAACAGGGTATCACTCAGTTGTTAATTTTATTGAACAGCCTAGATTTACCATCAGATGTTATAGATCCTCCAAAACATTCTGAAGTTCAGAAGGTCATAAAGTGAATAGTTTCCATTGACTTTAATTGATATGAATATAAAACCCAAGTAAACTTGCTTTCGTTTACAACAAATGGATATTAGTATCTCATAGTCACTCAAAGGAATTTTAGTTCTAAATATAATTAATTTAATTAATGCAAACATACTCCCCTAAATAGCTAATGCATATTTTGCATAAAATGCATGTGAACCATAGTGTATGATTTGCAAAAAAGCATACTATGCATATTTTTTCAAAAGTACTTTCTCAAGCTGAAGGAAATATTTAAGGGTCCCTCATCTTGATCTTGATACCGAAATTTGGTTTGTGCAAGCCTAATATAAGATGTAAATTAGCAATGAATAACACAAAAAAAAATGAGAGAAATAGCTTCTCAATACCAAAATTTCATAATACCAAAGTAATACTTGAGCAACGTTGCTTGTGGTTATTTGAGTATTGAAATAACTCTATTGAGTTGTTTATGATATTTTTTTTGGTATTTTACCTCGTATCTCATGCTGATCCGTACCTTTCTGAGGTATCGAACTATATGCAGTTAGGCTACGCTCTTCTATCAGCGATTTCATGGATTTTATGAAGCGATAATTACGAAACTCTTCAAGTTTTGCCCAAATAAAACCATCCCTCAAATATTGTTTCACAGTAATTACAGTTACAGTTTTATGAACTACATACAAATATTACACGAAGCATTCTATTTCTCAAGCATTGAAATTGATAAAAAAATAATTTAGATAAATCATAGCCGGTCTTCTTAAAATGAAAAGGTTTTACAGGATCCAGTTTTCTTCCAGTTTTTTCAGAAATATTATTGGCAACCCTGCATGGTGATAATATCACTGCAGGAATCAAATGTCAATGCGACAGAAATTCTAGCAACCGCCGAGCCTGTTCGATTCGCTCACTAATAGCGAATTCGTTTTTGTTCAGTTTCAACCCCAGTGCCGCACTAACTGCTGTCAAAACGTTTTTTTATTCACTCAGTTTCGCACTCAGTGTCGCACTAGTTCGCCCCGAAAGTTGTTAGTTTCGCACTGAGATGTTTCATGAGTTGGCACTCGGGTTCACCAATACAACTATACTGAACTGTCAAGTTCCGAATATTGTTTTGGAAAATCTAAAAATAAAGACTATGAAAATGGAAAACCTGCTGCTTTTGCTTTTGTATTATTGGAATCGTAATCCAATTCGGATTCTGATTTTGAAGAGTAGAGTAGACGGCATTAAGCTACGTGTGCTTTCATTGGGAGGTGAAAATAATGATGGATATTCAGGTGGAATAAATTTGAAAATCAAAATTATGAATGAAAATTTACTTTAACGTATCGAATATTTATTTTATGTGATTAAATAAAAGTTTTTTTCCGATATCGCAGAATATTGAACGAAAACTGTGTCTAATGATGGTTTTATATTATAATAGTAATTATTTGTGGAACAAACAGGAAATGCATCGACAAATGGTTAAGTGAGTGTCAGAACTACATGTGTTAGGTAATCAAACAATATTAAGTAAAAATTTTCATTCAAACTTTTATATGTTTACACTGCACTTGGCCCTTCTGATCTGATGGAGAACAATTTACCTCCCAAGCACTAATATCACCACCAGACGTCGACACTGTACATTTGCCGTCGTAAATATAAACAAATCAGACTATATAACGCACACCAACAAACCACCGCATTCGTGAAACTGAAAACGTTTTTTTATTACAGAGTCAGTTTGGCACTGACTCAGTTTTAAAAACGAATTCGCTATAACACTCATAACTTGCCTCATCGAAAAGAGACACATAAACAATCCCGAAAATGAAAACGCACGGAACAATAAAAAAAATCATTTCACGCTATTGCAAATACGTATTTTATAGGCTTTCCCGACACTGCTCGAAGAATCGTTTTCTATTTTAATCGATTTTGTCACAGATCTTCCTAGCTTATACCTACACACATCGGGTAAAGAGAATGCAAAAAAGGAGAGTAAACTAACACATTGACACCGGGCAAACAAACCGGGATTTTTTTTCACCGTTAGCGTGAGCATTTCCTACACAATTTATACTTATTTAACTAATGAAACTAAGTTTATAAACGGCGTCATTATAAAATTTTAACTGATCATTATATCAAGCTTTAAACTACCAAATAAACCATAAAATAAAAGAGATGATTTTTCGACATTAAAATTTGATGTGGGCTGATTTGGTCCAGTGTGTGTTTCATCGAAAAAACATACTAATGTTTATGTAAAGTATTTTGGAATAATGTTACAATCAGAAACAGTGTTTTGGGATCGATACCAGGTGTCTTGGCCAGATTCCAGACCAGAAAAATTGGATTGAGACCATCTCGAATTCTGCATAGATTTTTTCACTGTTGTTCGAGCATTTTCAAACAATTTCGATGCTTGGTCAAAGAAAATCCGTTCTTGATGGCCTGCGTTTTTCCCCCCTGTTGAGTGTGAACCACTGCGTCCATTATTTTGAGCTATTGTGGTGTACCCCTTTTTTATACTACACTTCAAGCTTATCTACTACTTATTGATGAAGAAGTAGACTGAAAGCTATAGCGAGATAGGTGTCAATCAGAAATAATTTGTTTGATAAAATTTATATACTGATCGGCGACGCAGACCAAATTTCCTTGGGCTCCAGAATAGCTTTATCAAGGTGTTGAAGTCTGCGTCTAGTTAGAGCTCCGCAGTTAAAAAGCATTACAAAAGCGACAAATATCATCTTGCACTAAACCTATGTTTTTGAGATGGTATTTACTCGGACAGTGTCCTGTTACAAGACCAGTGAATGTGCTTAAGTCTTTCTTAGCAGGTTAAGTCTTAGGTTTAGCAGCTGTTGAGTAATTTTAATACTCGGCGTAATAACTTTTTTTCGCCTATTTAAGTTTTGCAGCCACCCAATTGGCTGTCACTTCCCGGTTCTCCCATTTTTTCAGCTCGCTTTTCAACACACAGTCGGAGAGCCCACCGAATGGTTCTGGACCAGTGAATGGTGAGTTTGAGCCGTTCCTGGCAAGTTAATCTGCTCGCTCGTTGCCCTCTATTCCGCAATGGCCAGGAATCCAGTACAATTGTACCGAACTTATCTGACTAAATTGCCGTAAAAGGGAAATGCATTCCCAGACAAATTTTGAAGAGCACTTGAAGGCATTTAGAGCTTTGAGTGCCGCTTGACCGTCAGAGAATATGCAGATGTTAGCATGTCTATACTTTCTTCTGAGGCAGACATTTAGACATTCTATTATTGCAGCTATTTCTGCCTGAAAAACTGTTGGCCAGTTTCCCATAGCCACAGAGATTTTTGTTCTGGGACCATACACTCCAGCGCCTGTTCTGATCCCCATGTTCGACCCATCAGTGCAGAACATGATTGAACCATTACGAACGTTGGGGCCACCTTCATCGCATACAGAGCGAGAATGTTCGATCACTCTGTATGGAATGTCATAATTGGTCCTAGGTTCCATCCAATCATTGATCTCTGAGGCTGGTCCAATGGGTAAAAGATTCAAGATGCTCAAGTGATCAGTTTTGTCCCCGTCTAGTATTTTTTTCTATTTTCTAAGCTTTAGAGCGCTTTTTTAGCCTCTAGCTGAACATGTTGGTTTAAAGGTACCAGGTGAAGGATAGCCTCCAATGCCTTTGAGGGTGTACTTCGCATTGCTCCAGTATATGCAACGCATGCTAGTCGTTGGAGTTTGTTTAGCTTTTTTGTAGCTACAGTCTCCTTAGTCTTTGACCACCATAAAAGTGAGGCATAGGTTGACCTAGGCCGCACAACTGCAGTGTAAACCCACATAACCATTTTTGGTTTAAGGCCCCATGTTCTTCCTATAATTTTAGAGCATGCCCATAGAGCTGAGCTGGCCTTGCTGATTATTGAATCTAAGTGCGCGTTCCAGTTTAATTCAGCATCTAAGATAACACCTAGATATTTCACTTAAGCGCTGCTTTTTATTTCCTCTCCCCCAAGATGTAGAGACTGCAGATTCAGTTTTTTTCTATTTGGTGAAGGAATAAGTGTTGTTTTTGAGGGATTTATGCTCAGACCTTCTGTGATACACCAAGATTGTGTAAAGTTTAAGGCCATCTGCATTCTGCTCGATAACAAATCGTCAAACTTGCCTCGTACCATTATGACTAGATCATCGGCAAAGCCCACAACTTCGAATCCTTTTACCTCTGAACTTATCAGAAGGTCGTCAACTACAAGTGACCATAGGAGGGGTGATAAAACCCCTCCTTGTGGGCAACCTTTCGTTGCAATCACATATGTTGACGACCCGCCCAGCTCCGAGGAGATTCGTCTATGTGTGAGCATGCCCTGGATCCATTTGACTATGCAGTTATCGAAGCGTCTTTTTCTCATCGCTTGTGCCATTGATAGATAAGAAGCGTTATCAAAGGCACCTTCGATGTCAAGAAGCGCGCATAGAGCGGTTTCTTTTGACAAGAGAGATTTTTCAAGTTTCGTTACAAACGTGTGTAGCGCTGTTACTGTGGATTGGTAGCCTGATTGGTAGGCAAACTGGTATTTAGATAATGGGCATTTGGACATGATGATAAACTAATTGGTCTGAATGCCTTTGGGAGTGATTTGTCACGATTCCCCACTTTTGGGATGAAAACTACTTTAACAAGTCTCCATATCGAAGGAATGTGCTCTAGTATCAGACATGCCTTGCTCTTTCAAGCTCCTTCTTCTTCCAACTTTGTTCGACCATTCTATTTATGTAATTCAGCGGCATCTGGAATCAATTAGACCAAAGAAAAACATCAAATCTGTAGGACCAATTCACCCCACAAAAACGTTTCCATGTCACCCCACACAACATACAAAAATCAAAATGCAATTAATTTCATTTATTGTTATCAAATTTACAGTTTCGCTGCATCAAATTGTTTCTCACAAATGAATCGGCTAATTTTCAATACTGTGTTCTAAAGTGAACCAAATATATGTTATATATTTATGTGAGATTTCTCAAATACTATTTTTTTTCTCAAATACTAAATTAATCTCTAACATTGAATGTGTTTTTTTTTTCAAACTTTTCATTCAAATTATTAACTAGATGTGGATATTTAATTCATACATACAAAATAAATATTTGGCACATCTGTTGACATCCTCGTTCATTACATTGAATGAGCTTAAAAGTAACAAAAAATGTGCTATTCACCCGTAACAGTACAGCATTTACTAAAGCAAGAGGCTAGTTTGTGTATAATATATATGCCATAGTAATATGAGAGAACAAAATAAGAGACATTTTGTAAATAGGCACTCATTTAGCTCTTTCGCCACAGGGCTTTACTACCCATGTTTGCATAGGAGAATCACAAACACCATTAGTGTTGGGAAAACGCAGTTTTTGTTGTTTTTTGACTTACAAGCATAACCATGCAAATCTCCACTGAAATGATCTGTTTAGTTGAAGGATATTATCGACAAAAAGAGAGAGCCTAGAAGATTTTGAGGACTAAAACATATTTTCATCCATTTGGAAAACGCTTGCGTCTATTTATGCGGACAATCACTCATTTCAATAAACATTTGTTCGTATAGCTCAGTGTTTTTCAATCTTTTTGGCTCAATTCCCCCCCTTTACGAAAATTAATCCCAGTGCTTAACTCTTATCAGTATTTTGTAAGAATGTCTGTAGCATATCAGTAAAGTAATGTAAGAATACAAATGGTTTTAAAGTTTTATTCGGAACAAATTCGATTTTATACTTGTATTTGATTACAAAAAAAGGTATATAAAGTTTGGCACCTATGCCTGAACGATTTCCGCCAAAATCTTAATTCTTGAGAAGGTTGTCGAAAGGCACACCTCATGTCTTCGATATCCACTCTGTTATGGTGTTTTGTTCCCATCAGCAGCATTGTAGGAAATCCAGATTCACATAAATTCTACGCAAAAGACAACAACACTCGTAACGCTAAGAATCGATATTTGTAGATCGATAAGTTTGTTCTGAAATTGATCCAGATCCAGTTGGAAAACATTTCAAACCATGTCCAAATTTGTTTGATATAAGAAAAATATATTTCAAGTTTAACTTGTTGTAAAAAGGCTCGACAAATGTTGTACAATTCCCTTCTTTATAGTCTTCTGTACTGCTTCGTCTCTGTTGCATCATCACTCACTGACGAAAGTCTTTCAAACATTGCGAAGTTGTTCAACTAAACATTGCATTTCAGATTTGGAAATGCCTGCCGAGGAACGCAAATTTTACCGTATCCAATAAAGTTTTTGCTAATCATTGTCAAAGAATTTTATAATTAAAAAAGTTTTGGCACTAATACCGATAGATAAACATACCTATTGGATTAATTTTCCTAAGAATCAAATAGATTAACATGTTTTTATACTGTAACTTAATCGTAAATCTTTGGCTGGATACCATTTCTTCTTCTTCTTCAATGGCACTAACGTTCCTAGAGGAACTTCGCCGTCTCAACGTAGTATTACTTGCGTCATTTTTTTTTTATTAGTACTTAGTTGAGATTTCTATGCCAAATAACACGCCTTGAATGCATTCTGAGTGGCAAGCTCTAGAATACGCGTGATCACAGTGCAAGTCGGAGGAAATTTCTTTGACGAAAAATTCCCCCGACCAGAACGGGAATCGAACCCGAACACCCGGCATGTTAGTTATGACGCTAACCACTCGGCCAAGGGAGCACATGGATACCATTTAGACTGACTGATATATGGATAACGCATGATAAAAAAGGCTGTTCATTCATGAAACTAATTATTATAAAAACAAGTAAATGAATCTGACTTGTTATTTGAAGTCTGATTTTTTTTACTCACACCAACGTTATGAGTAAATGTTAAGTACTTTGAATTATTCGATGTCGAATTTGATGAGTGATAATGCTAAAAACTTATATTATATACTACTGATTTGATTGTTTCATTATCTACTTGAAAACGCATCAACTTAAATATGAAGCTAACTGAGTCTAATAATGTATAGCTCTCGACTTATGCAGCATGGCATGCCTTTGATCGTTGTTTATTTTCACGAGGTCTTAACCTTTAAAGTTCACAGCGTGTTCGGAACCAACCCCCTAGAAGTTGAACTAAGCACATCAGTCATTCAGCTAGCGAACAGTGAGCAGCGGCAACGAGGTTCGAAAATGGATTTTCAAGCCGATAGTTAGAAGTTCAGTTTTAGTTTTACTAATTTGCCCTTTTTCTGCGATAGAGGCGAATGAACTGGAAAAGTTTGATCATTTTGGAGAAACATGAGTTTCGAAAGACATAATTGTACTTTGACATTTGATTTGTATGTATGGAGCTACTCGCTCGTTGAAAAACAAAAAAAAAATTAAGTAGCTCGGCTGCGAGCAGCCCCATATAATGTCAAATATCGTGGTATGGGTGCCTTCGTAATTCTTCGGATTGATTGACGTTTACTCACAACGTCTAAGGGTGCTCATACACTGTTTGACTGAAGCCAAATATTTGACTCTTTTTGACAGATAAATTTTGTCCAACGTGTACTGATCAAATATATTCTACACAAAACACGACAAGCAAATATTCAATTATTGGATGCCTAAAATATTTTTTCAGTCTGTTCTTCGAACCTGTCGGTATATGGTTAGTTTACCTTGAATATTTCAGTTGATTTTTTCCATGTTCGGTGTTTGATATTGTTTACTACTGTTGAAAATTGAAGAGTGACAAACAAAATAGTGTTTGTACAAATATCAAATCAAACCTTATCTGTCAAAAAATATCAAATATTTGACCTCCGGGCAAACAGTGTACGGCCACCTTAATACTGGCTTAACCTTCCGCACACATACAGAATTCACCAATCAAAAGACGCACCAAAATCTTAGACAGTAACGATACTATCTCCGATTGTTATGATGGAGACTTTCATTGCCACAGTTTCCCTATGCTTCAGCATTCTTCCCCAGCGCTCGGGCTCGAGCTCGAACACAACCCTCATCATCCCCCTTGAGGATGATTTATCCCTTGTAATGACCGGGCTTCGATATCGCTCCCCTGATTCCGTTTCAAAACGTTCGCTGTTTGTGTGTGAGTGGTCTCCCAGGAGTTCGACCGAATCTCGATAGCGCCCGGTGCCGCTTTATTGGATTCCTGAAGAAGCCATGTTTTTTTCTTCTTTTGCTGCTTGCTGCCTCCGGTCGACGGCCATGATTTTCTCCATTTCGATACGTCCGGTGAATCCTCTGCCGGAAATCTTTCCTACTTAGTTTCCACTCGGCCGGTGGGGTTTATTTGTCTAGTCACGGTGTGTTATTGCATTTTTCCAGCTCATACTAGTCTCACAGTCTCCGTGTTTGCTAGCGGCTGAAAAATTCCTCCCGAGGTCCAGGCTAGTGAGAAAGGGGCTGTGTGGGTGGGATGAGAAACAATGCCAGTGATGAGTTCATTTTTCCGTGGCGTTTCCTTTCGTTCCGTGATGTGATGAGTCAATATAGTCAATCACGTTTACGTTGAACGCTCGAAGGTTGGGAAGGTTGGGGAGTGGCGGTGAGAGAAAAAAATCACTCCGACCTTTGATGATAGCGAGATGAAAAAGTGGAAAAAAGCGAGAAGAGAAATCATTTCAATTCCTGGCATTCGCACCCGTGTAAGCCGAGCAGCCTCACTGGGCCGGGCCAGGCCGGGTTCGCCGGAGCGTGTGCTAAAGTTGATGATATTTATTTATCAAATCTTGGCATGAGGATGGGAAATCTTACGACTTCTGGCAGTTGTGGAGCAGAGGTTGTTTTTCAACTTGATTGTTCTGGATTTTGTGGCGTAAAGGTACGGAACGCGTACGGAAGTTTTGTATTTTTGGTGGCTCCCAGAGCGCTTCACAGTTCCCCCGTACGCACCGCAAAAAAAAAGTATAGCGTCGACATGAATCAGACTGATAAAATATTCAGTACGTGAGCCGGTGAGTGCTTCTTCGTTTCTAGATTTATTCACGAAATGGAAACTCGTCTTGGGAAAATGAAGATATTCCATTGGGGCCGGCGAACGGTGGGACACAATTTCTGGGTCACTGTGGGAGAGATACGCTTTTGGGCTGGCCGAAATTCTCATGTTCTATTGGAGCGTTGAATAACACTCCTATTTTGCAGCTATTTCATCTTGTTCCAGAAGCCACAAAGTTTGTTTAGATCAACCCACTGTTAGCTGCTGCTTTACATCACGCTCTACTCCGCACGAAACTGTGGTTTTCCATATTTAAAGGAAGTGATTTTTCTTGGCCCGGAAAAGTTCCTCCCCCAGAGTTATGTGGATGAGCAGAGAGAACACATCCATTTTCGAGGGGATTTCGCCAGCCATCCAGCCACAGTTTGCTTATAAAATCATAGAATTTTCATGGAACACTCTGAATGCTCCCAGCTGGGATTACTTCACGGGAAGCGCGTTGGTTCTGGCCTTCCGAACCATAGCGCGGTTTAAAAATTTCATAGATTTATCAGAAGGGAGCATCATTTGGAGCGCCTCTAACAGTGATGTAATTTTGAGAAAATATTTACTCATCCGGTTCATTTTTATTTCACTTCTTCGGTGTTGTTCTTCTTTCCGTATCTGAGCAAAGCACAGAAAAATCCGGTAACTATTTTGTTACTGCGAGAGTATTCAAGTGGAAAACGTTTCATCCCAACTTCTGTTTGGCCGCCCGGATTCATGCTTTCTCTGCTCTATTGAATAGATTGAATCGATATTTCACCTCAGTGAGTCTCGCAGCACAAAACCGTAACATTATTTTCAAGTGTTTATATTCATTTTCCACCACTCCCAAGAGAGAGCTTCACATTCGCCAGCCGTTTGTGCAATCCGGAAAAAAGAGCAAACGGAAAATCCTTGCAAGCGGCCCCATTTCGAATACTTCAAGGGTGATGCTCGAGTGGCCCTCAGCTTCGGGAACACATTGAGTGATTCACTTTATGGAAGCTGGAATTTAAAATAAATTTATTCCGCCATATCCCCGTGTTTGTAGAATAATCGCCAACGAATAATTCGGGTTGGAAACCTCGAACTGGTTGGAAAAATATATGATCGCTCAGGGAGCAAAATTTGAATTGATTAAAATTTTCATTCCTGTTTCTGATTTCACGAAAATAATAGCTCCAAAATTATTTATTCTTGTGCCAACCTAACACTAGTAGATTATGTCGTAAATTTCTCATTACTCTAATGTAATACACCGACTCCCCCACAGGTTTCGTATCCATGACACTTTGGTGAACGCAAAACCCGTCGTCACAGACCTGCTTAACCAATTTTATCACACTTGAAAACAGATTTTCACCTCCATTATCTAAATAGAAGCCTTTTTCCGGCGGCAGTGGCGGCGTAGGATGTGTCACTAGACGTCGGTAATCACCCTGCGCCTCACTTGCCACCCGCCAGCCCGAGAAAAAACGAACACACAGTCGGGACAAAATTTATCTCAAGTGCATCCGGCACCCAAAAAATAAAAGGAAGCTAAAATCCGTATTAATAATTCATAGTGCTAAATTATGTGGAAACAACAAGCAAAGCGGCAGCCGTGCAAGAGAGCCCGGCCCGAATCGATCCCATGGGTGGCATTCCGGACGCAAGCGAGGAAGCAGCGGATAAAGATTTCCTTATCTGTATAAAAATTCATAAAATTCATGATTCGATAGATTTTTGAGGTTCGTTCACTCATGCACGGTAAATTTTCATCGCGATGAGGAAAGAAGAGTGGAGTGAAGCGGAAGGCAACATTCTCTCACTAACAAATTCGGGCAAGGTGAAAAGGATCCCCATCTGGCTTAATCTCGATAATACCCCCGGTAAATGTGTGTATGGTGAGACAAGGCTGGCTACGGTTCGGTGCAGGGGGAGGTGAAACATATCATCGTGCTTCTCTGGGCAAGTGTACAGCTTTTGGAACAAATCTTTATAATGCAATATTGAGTCGGGAATCTTTTCTCGGATCGTAATCCTCGGTTATCGGGGATGAGATACATATGCATATGGTGGTGCTCCGAGTGCTCATCGCAGTCGGATTTAATGTTCACACTGGCGCGGGATGGTCATGAGGGTATTGAAAGTTTATTCCACGATTTGAGTTGCTGTTCCTCATAGCTTCCGGATGAGTATTTATATTTTTGAATGAAAGATTGAGTGTAGCAATACCTCCATGAGTGTCCCATTTTAATCACAATGCTGAAATAATCGATTTTTGTGCATTTTTCTAGAGATTTTAGCAAGATGTAAAGTGAGATAACATATCTTCACTCTTTTCTACAGAAACTCTGACACAAAAATGGTCAATTACTCAAAAATGTTGGAAAATCGCTAGAGGAAATGTATAGAGCTGGAAACATACAAACAAGTTGCGTTATGTTGCATTGCTTTAAATTACAAGTTTCACGAATTTCAATTTGATTCCTTTTTTCCGACAGGTTCAATGCTGTTAACCTGTCGGGAGAGGTTCTTCAAATTCAATGTATATCCCTAGAGGAGTTTTTTTTCTGATTCGAAAACAAATGAAGCGAAATCTGAAGAGTGCTAAGGTGATGAATTTCAATGTTTTGATGCTCAATCTATTTGATTCGACCGTTTCACTCGGAAAAGTGCCATAAGTGTTTCCGATCGCCGAATCCCAAAATATGTCTAACACAATTGGCTATCATTTGAATTCAAAAGAATAAAACACAATGCAATTTTGAGCAAGGACCTCTAGCGGATAGTTTTCGACGATCACACGTAGAGGGTTGTCAAAATACGCACAAGTCAAAGCGTGGTTAATCGTTTAAATACAGCAAACTAAAATGTTTTGAAATATGTCTCTCGGACCAACGTATTGTTTATTGTTTATCGTTTATTGTCTATTCATCAACAGGCTGTGAAGGCCCCAATGATGCTACTTATATCTAAACCTGAATGTTATACTACATTAGGTCGTCACTTAGAAAAATCGTCACATAGTAAAACTAACATCGAAACTAAAAACCTATGGTAAATTAAACTAGTTCAGAAAAAAAAAAGAGCTAAACCTCCGGCGAAGAAGCGCTCGGGATAAATGGAAGTCGTACAACATGGTCACTCTGTTGAATAATCTTTGCAAACCACTAAATCCACCAAACATGCTTTAGTTCGTACGTTGTACGAACTATCTTAGCATCGCATAATTCCGGAGAGCTCGAGGTCGTACGTTGATATTGATGTTCTCCAAGAGAACGGGACAGTCGATGCGTCCTTGCATAACATCAGCTATGAACAGAGCTCTGGCTGTATCTCTACGGACCGATAAAAGTTCCAGGTTAATCAACTGACAACGACTCTCGTAACTCGGTAATGGGAAGGGGTCCGTCTACGGCAATCAGCGGAGTGCATATCTCACGAACCTTCGTTGAACAGACTCAACTCTTTCGACGCCATTGTTGTAGTGAGGAGTCCAAACTGCAGAACCAAACTCTAAAACAGAGCGAGATAGAGAGCAGTAGAGAGATTTAAGGCAGTAGATGTATGTGAAATTTTTGGCAATTCTGAAGATGTATCCAAGAGTTCTGGTCGCTTTATTGACAATGAACGAGATGTGCGGTTTGAACGAGAGTTGCGTGTCCAATATTACTCCTAGGTTTTTGACTTCACTAACGCGCTCGATTTCTGAGTCACGCAAGACATACGTATACAATATGTTCTTTCTCGTGCACGAGAACGAGATGACGGAGCATTTAGCGGGGTTTAGATCCATGCAGTTGAGCATACACCAATCGGCGAAAGCATCCAACTGTCTCTGAAGGAAGTGACAATCTTCAATTGAGCAGACCCGAAGGTAAATTTTCAGATCATCTGCGTATGACAGTCGTGGTCCTTCAATCATCAAATTAACGTCGTTAAAATAGATAAAAAAATCAGCGGATGGCTACCTTGTGGTATGCCAGAAGTAGCAGCAAATAGAGAGGATTGACAGTCGCCAATAACGACGGCTAGTCGGCGACCAGTGAGGTATGATTGGAACCATTGCAGAAGGTTGCCGTTAATCCCAAGCCTGTCCAGTTTGGCAACAGCTATACGGTGGTTCAATTTATCAAAGGCCGCAGTCAAATAATATAATTATTGACGTCCCGTCTATTTTCTCTCTTAGGACGCGTCCACATTAAGCCGAGCGGCCTTGGCCGCCCGGTAAAGCCGACCAAATGTGGACGTACCGCCCGGGCTTGCCGACGTGCCGAAAACCGACTAGAGACAAACCGAACCCAACCCGAAACAAGTGGGTCCGGCTCGAGAAAGTCGAATCAAAACAAAACGATGTAAATTAGCGTTGACGACATTGTGCTTCGTGTGTTCGTGACGGCTTCGTACATCCGATGGGGCTTCGGCTTCGTGCACCCGATGTGGCGTCCACATTACATAACGAACCGAGTATGCCGCCTGATACAGGCCGATCGGTATCATTCGGCATAATGTGGACGCGCCTTTATGGACTGGGAACATATGCGATAGTTTCCAACAGGTCGGGAAAACGCCGGTAGACACGGAGAGCAGGAATATTTGGAGCAGCGGGGTCAACAAGTCATTCATGTGCGTTTTGAGAAAAGCTGATGGGATTCCGTCAGGTCCCGGATTGAACGACGCTTTGAGACGGAGCTAGAAATCATCTCCAAACTGATGGCCACTCTACTCAGGGTTTGGTTAGAGAGAGGGACGTAGCCAGCAGCATGCCTGATATGTTCCTCGCTCAAACTCTCATCGGTGAAAACGCTGGCAAATTTATCTGAGAAAAGGTTGCAGATATCCCGTTGCGTAGAGGCCACGATTCCATTGAATGTCATAGACAATGGCAGACCGGCTTCATGGCGCTGCTCGTTGACAAATTTCCAAAACTGTTTGGGATGTGATTTGAGTTTTCTCTGTACACGACGCTGATAATGTAGGAAAGATTGCTTCGCAACTCGTTTATATTCAAGGTTGATTTGCGCATATTGATATTGAAGAATTTGTGTGCGATGTGTGGTGAAATTTCTCAAGGCGGCCCTCCTCATTGATTTCAGTCGTCGAAGTACACAGGTCTGCCATGGTTTGCGGGATGCATGGTGGCATTTCTTTTTCGGCTCATATCTATCGATAACATATGCCAGGACGTTGGAGAATGTTAAAGTTATATCGTCCCAGCTGAAATTAGAGAGTAACTGGCTGATACCACGATGGTCGGCATTACGAAAGTCATAAGAAATAGCTACAGGTGAAATATCGAAATCCTGGGACAACTTAGTGCCATCGGTAACCAGCAGAGGTGGATGATGAGGGGTATGCTTAACAAGAGGAGCCTGGCATAGGAATGGGGCTGTGTCCTGCGCACTCACAAAGCAGAGATCCAGACTACGGTCATTCTGATTGGTAACGTAATTAATTTGCGAGAGAGTGGCTAAGCTGTAATTGTCAAGCAAGAAAGAGGCGTTGGGGTGAATGGTCGAATAACCCAAATCCGGATAAAGGAAGCCGTTGCAGGATTTCTTCCACGAGATTCTCGGAAGATTAAAGTCGCCCATTAAGATGACTTCATCTGTTGCTTTAGCGGTTTCCAAGACAGCGAAAACCGACTGACAATGTGTCTTAAAGAGCTCGCGTTCTCGTATTCGGTCGGGAGGGATGTACAACGCACATAGAAATAAAGTACGGTCGCCAAGTGTGATCGCCGTCCACACCTGCTCCAAGCAAATCCATTTTTGATTATCTACAGCTCTCGCTTCGAGTCTGGAGTTCACGGCCACCAGAACATCTCCGCCTCTAGCCTTACGGCTATTCATTCAGCATTCCTATCACATCGAAAAACTTCATAATCTTTACCGAACATCTGATGCGAGAGCGTACGTGAGTCTAGCCAAGTCTCCGTGAGAACAACGATATCGTAGCATTGATCCGATACAGCTATACGAGCTATACGTAATATACGACGATTTTCTGATGGCGATTGAACGAGAGAACGTTGGATTGCGAGGTAATAGACGCAGATGGTGAGATCACGGTGATGGAACTGGAATTCAAGGCGGTGTCAGGCGACGAAAAGACTGAAGTGTGATGGTACTTGCCTGCTGCAGCAGACTGGAAAACCCCCGGTCTACCTCTGCCATCAGGTCCGAGACGACTATGGCGAACGTTGACTGGAATAGACACGACTGAGGCAGAGGAGACAGGGGCTTCCAAGATGCTGTTCAAAATGCGTCCCGGATCGGATGTTTGCTGAGGTGATAAATTCGTCATCAAAGTCCGAGCCGGCGTAAAAGGTGGAGTGGCAGAGATACAGCTAGAACTCAAAGCGATATCAGGCACCTTGTCGATGCTGCCTGGATTGATTGAAGCGTGTCAAATCGGTTCCCTTTCAAGTCTTTCCTGTTGCGAGGACCCCTACCAAAAAAGCAGAGGGTAAAGTCGGGGCTAAATGGTAGTTGACGCATCATTATGACGTTAAAATAGACGAAGTTTTCACCGATGGGGAGTAGAACGAGAACAGTCACATTATCATTGCGAAGTATGGATACTTTAGCGAAGAGTTGAGAATGAACTATTTTCGATACAATCGAGTTCAATTCTCGCACGTGATCAGTTACACTCCGATGATGAACTTTCCACAGCTCACGGAAAACTCTCGAAGTGCTTCATGTTCACGTATTTAATTGATGTCAATTCCGATTTAGACAAAAGATATAACAACTAGAGAAAATTCGAGTTATTTCAGCCATTCAGATAAAAAAGAATGGTTGTCTGTATATCAGGAAACGTGCCAAACGGTCTAAAGAATAGTTTTTTTGAAGTCTTAAAGCCAAGTTCCCAACTGAAAGTTGAGTTGAAGTGCTTCGTGAAAAATGTGTTTCACATCATAAACCTATGTTTTGTGTACCCTGACGAAATTCATTTCTAGTTGAATACCTCAATGCCTCAATACCTCAATACCTCAATGCAGTTTATAGATCGACGAAATCATTAATCCGTATTTTCTCAAACATATAAATATGATGGACAATGGATCTGCTGTCGGTCGATGATTACGGACCTTTTCTGCCCCAAGCTCAGTCATTGAATCTGGCCGATATGTGATTTCAACAAGACGACGTTACTTGAACTGCAAACGAAAGAGATGTCAGTTTGGTCTTTCGTGATTGATGCCTTGTGAAAGAATATTGCGTGAGTCATTGGTGAGATACCAACCGAAAAAGTGATGCAAAATTGGACCTTTTTCGAGACCAACCACAAACGTATTCGCAGCCACATGAATGCATGAATCGAGCTTTAAAAAGTTAATGGCAGACAAAAAATAATCGGTTGAAATAATTGCAGTTTTTTTTGTATTCTATTTGGAAAATGGATTGTGTGTTGTAAAATAATGTAGTGTGTAATGTAATGTAATGTAATGTAATGTAATGTAATGTAATGTAATGTAATGTAATGTAATGTAATGTAATGTAATGTAATGTAATGTAATGTAATGTAATGTAATGTAATGTAATGTAATGTAATGTAATGTAATGTAATGTAATTGAAAAAAAAATTGTATGTTGATTCATCGAAAAAAGAACCCTCCACAATAATCACTACAGGGAAACTTCGATATAACGTACCCTCGATATATCGTACCCTCGATATAACGTCACTCGATATAACGTACACATTTCCAAAGTGTAAAGGAATTTTTTTCAATTTTGTTTTTCTGATAGAACAATGAATTATCTGTATTGTGATGCTGAAACAAGTTTTGTATCTTCAATCAATCCCGAAATACAGCTGGTTTTGTGATTCCGGATTCTAAATGAATCAAGCTTTAATCAACAGTACGAAGGGAAACATCATGAGAAAGGCTGGCTTCGTTTTCTGATTGAAGTTATTCATTAACTGTACTAAAACAGCAACACAATAATGTATTATAGACTACGTTTGTGAGTACTTTATTATGCTTCGATATAACGTACAATTCGATACAACGTACAATTTTGAAAATGAAATGTACGTTATATCGAAGTTTACCTGTAGTTACAAACGGTCATCTCAAGAAAATTACAAGAAAGCCAATTTTCTATAGCTTCATGCCAGAATGAGGTAGAAAAAAAATGTATTTGGCCGGTTTTGCAGCACATCATGATTTTTAAATGCGTGTTTCATAGGGAATTGATCAATTTCGGCGCTGTTTCTCACTGCATATAAGAGGAACAATGTATCCAAAGTTTTAAAAAAAAATGTAAAAGCTAAGGAGTTTGGTTTTACCACTAAAAGACACCTATGTCCGATATTCAGTGTTCATTATCAAGTACTTATCTAAAAGTTCTTTCACTCATAAATTTCTGTCCTGGCTGGAGGATTCACTTTCAGCATCTTTTGAGCCAATTGTTTAAAATCTATGTATAATATTCCTGTACCCAACGCTGATTACTCTCCAGCTGCTAATTGGCCCACAACAACTCAACGAAGGACCTAAAAAGACCTCTTGATGTAAACGTGGTTGTACAAGGTACTGAAAACTGTAATGTTGGTAGAAAGCAGCCGTTAGAAAATGTCGTGTCAGTGCCAGTGTGCAAGAAGGAGGATCAAATGTTCTGGTTATATATTTCGAGAATTCGACCAGACGTAACACCTGAAGCGGTATCGGCTATGGTAAAAGCAAATCTTAACACCGATGACGAACTCTCTGTGTTTAAACTTATCGCGAAACACAAGGACATAAGCACCCTCTCATTTGTGTCCTTTAAAGTTGGGCTAGACCCATCGTTGAAAACGAAGGCTTTGGATCCAGAAACTTGGCCTGAAGGAGTTTTATTCAGGGAGTTTGAAGACTTCGGATCACAAAAATTTCGCGCTCCGTTAAAACAAAGGAAAGCATCAACGCCACTACGCTCAACTCAAATCTCCTCTCCTGTCAATCCTACTCCAGCGTAAGGATTTCGGAAAAGTCGAATTCTCACATTTTGTTATGCAGTTCTTCATCTGAATCGGTCACTGTTTCGTTCCCGGGGTGCACACACTTTAGTCTTATGGAAGCCCCTAACCACCTCATCTCAGTCGAGTCTTTGCAGCCAGCGACCAACAGTCATCCCGGTCCTGAGGTTGAGAACGGTGAAGGGTCTTCCAAAATGATATAACAGGCGAGTATCCACATGTTAGGAACAATTGTTGTCCAGTAATGCCTGTCGCTTCTAGCCACTACACACTTCACTCGGAATTTGGTGATACCGAAATGGTCCAAATTAGTGAAAATGCAGCGACTGAAATCACATCACCCTACATACCGTCAAATAGTCGGTCATTTCCCGTCGTTACTGCACGTGAGCCGTTCTCAGTATATTACCAGAACGTTAGAGGTTTGCGTACAAAAATTGCTCGGCTGCGTATAGTGCTGTCAAGCTGTGACTACGACGTAATCGTATTCACTGAAACATGGCTTAAGGATGATATCGAAAGCTGTGAAATATCGTCGGATTATGTTCTATTCCGCTGTGATCGCAACGAACTGACCAGCCAGTATTCGCGGGGTGGTGGAGTACTGATAGCCGTCAAAAACTGCATTAAATGCGAAGCTGTTGTAATGACTAGTTGTGAAGAGCTCGAACAAATCGCAGTCTGTATAAAATTACAGCATCGTTCACTGTATGTAATCGCTATTTATCTCCCACCAAACTCGAGCACCAATTTATATAGGGCTCATGCAAATGCGGTACGACACGTTGTTGATCACCTTTCGGAGTCTGACATAATCTTGTCAATTGGTGACTTCAATCTTCCAAACTTACGATGGCATCATGATGAGGACATCAATGGATACATTCCTTCAAACGATCTAGATGAAACCGAGTTAAACTTTACACAAGCCATGTTTGTGAATGGCTTGAGGCAGATTAATAGTTATGTCAACACCAAAGAAAGATTTCTGAACCTAGTATTTACCAATCTCCCTGAGTATCTGGACATACTTTTACCATCTTCTCCGTTGCTACCTATTGATAACCACCACACTCCATTCGTTTTACTACTTGACGAGAATGACACACCAACATTATTTGACGATCAAGAAAAAAGTGTGAAATATGACTATTCGACTTGTGATTTTGGACTATTGAATTCTGTCCTTGCGGATATTGAATGGGAGAATCTAATGAACACGAATACAGTAGACCAGATGCTATCTGTTTTTTACGAATTTCTTTTCGATGTTATCAGTCGTATTGTACCGCAAAAAAGACAAGTATCTGGTTCCATCTTCAACAAACCTTGGTGGACACCCGAGCTTCGCAAACTTCGAAACAATCTCCGTAAAATGCGCAACCGATATTTCCAGACATCAAACTGATAGAGCCAGACTTCGCGATTTTGAGCGTGTGAATAGTAAAAAGTGTAAAGCCATATCCTACAGTCGCTGCAATAATGTCATTCGCCACCAATACCACATGGGGCTGGAGCCCATAGAACGCGCAAACTCGATCTGTGATCTAGGAGTAATGATCGACTCTAAACTGAAGTTCAATGAGCACATAGTAATCACAACCGCTAGAGCATACACTGTGCTCGGTTTCATTCGTCGCCATGCTTCTGGATTTTCTGACGTGTATTGCCTCAAAAAGTTATACTGCGCGCTAGTTCGGAGCATCATGGAATATGCTGCACCGGTTTGGTCCCCATTCCTCGTTACACAAATCGTTGCGTTGGAGCGAATCCAGAGAACTTTCATGCGGTTTGCTTTGCGACAGCTCCCTTGGAATGATCCGATAAATCTTCCGAGTTATGCTGATCGTTGTAAACTGATTGACTTGGAAACACTATCAGCCAGGCGTACCAAACTACAAAGAATATTTATTTATAATTTAATAACCGGCAATGTGGACTGTTCCGAACTGTTACGTCAAGTTCCGTGGAATATTCCTCCCCGTCGTTTTCGTAATTCATCGTTATTTCTTATACCATTCCATAGAACGAATTATGGTTTCAACAATAGTTTCAATTTGTGTTTACGTTCTTTTAACAATGTTAGTGATGTGTTTGATTTTACTCTGTCCAAGAATGTGTTTAGTACTAGAATAAGAAACTTAGAATAATTTAGATCTTAAGGTTTCAGTCTGTACGACGTTGTCGAAGATGGTGAAATAAAATAAAAATAAATTAATCATCTTCCTTCCAAACATGTACTTGTGACGGGCACAACATATTCAAAAGCGTTCCAGATTTGATGGATTATTTTCCTCGCTCTGGTCGGCCATCAACTCAAACAAACATCGATAGATTGGAAAATTTTATCTCTAAATTTTCTATTTAAGTTTAAGATACGCTGAGTGGTAAATAAACAATTTCTCATGATTGTTTGGTCTTCAAAGAACCTAAATTTTCATTCAAAACTTAATCGAAAGCTAGAACCAATCAATTCCAACCTCACATTTACGAAATACATGGAGTTCCGAGAAACCGTTACCGACCCAAAATTAAAATAATCAAAATTTTATAAGAAACTTTCCCTTTCTGCTGGATTATGGGCAAATAAATTATTATTCAGACGAACGAAAAAAAAAAACTTACAATTCGTCGTATTCAAATAAAATTTTGAACTCAAATTCAAACGCGTATGTTTAAGACAATCTTTGACTTCAAACAGAATCTGAAAAATATCCAATAAATCCACGTTGGAATGTTTATGAGTTGGGAAACTGTCAACAGACTTAACTCCCTCTTTCCATAACACGTTCAATCCACAATTTCTGAAGACTACGACCGAAAACCATATATCACACAAAGTGAACGATTAAATTTATTTTCCCCCTGACTCTGATCTCAATAATTCTGCCGAGAGGGCATGCAGAAGTCCAACACTCTACTGCTGCTGCTGTTGAATCAAAGGGAGGGATAATAACTTATAAATTCATACCGCTTCTAATTGTAATTGAGTTGAGGGGATGTGCATTTAAACGATACACTCTCCCCTCTACGTTTCCCCGACTGACTCGGAGACGATGAAATTATGAAGACAAATAGCTGTTTGATCAAGTGAATTGAGAGACACATTTTTCTTTGGTATTTCAACCAACTTCAAACAAAACTAACGAATTACCTCTTATTCTGCTTCTTTCCAGGCGAGAAACCCCACAAATGCCAGGTATGCGGTAAGGCGTTCAGCCAGAGCTCGAATCTGATAACCCACTCGCGGAAGCACACCGGCTACAAACCGTTCCAGTGTGAGCTCTGCCACAAAGCATTCCAGCGCAAGGTGGACCTCCGGCGTCACAAGGAAACCCAGCACACCGAAATCCGGACGATGGTCAACTAACCAAAGGCCCTCTCGGAATTCACCATCTGCTCCCCGTCGCTCGCTCGACCCCCACCGAGGGGAATTCCGGCGCTGCCCAATGGCAGTGGTAGTGGCGGCACCGGTAGTGGGATCGAGTCCGGTCCCCTCATTCCGGCTTCCTTTGCCAGCGATGGTGAATTCATCGTAATTGACTGATTCCAACAAACAAACAGAAAAGCCGTGCACCCAAAACCAGCGGTAGGCTAAGGCGCAAATCAAACTTTTAGTGTAGAGCAAATCCTATGTGTTGAATGTAAAGCGATGTACATAATTTAGGGTAAAAGTCTAGACGAATATATAATTTTCCTCAGTTAGGTTCTCAACACTCATGTGTGTAAATATTCTCTTTGACCGTGTACTGTTAGCACTTCTAGCTAGGGAATTTTTATTATTATTCAATTTCGAACCAAAAATTAGTCTTCTCACACAGTCTGAGATTTGTAAAATTGTGAATAAAGTCTCGAGATGTATAGAAACGTCACGCCAAAAAATCTTACTTTCAACCCCAATACTGTAAAAACAGAACGCGTTGAACCATATCCAATCTGACCATGTTGTAAACGATAATGATTAATGCAACGACAGAATGAAAGCGGAGAATAAAAACATTAATGTGCAATTTTCATAAAGTCAAGCCGTTAATCTGCCTTTCTGAAGCAAACCTAGTGATAAACTCACATACGCCCGGCAAAACGCAGGGGAAATATTATGATGTATGCCTTCAAAATCCATTAAACGCTATTTGCAATTGCAATTTACACACACCCACTCACCCCGCATTTGGTTCCACATTTGCCTTTACCTTTAGGCCTCTATTCCCTTTCCGCACTCTGAAGTCGGAAGTGTGCTGGTCTGCTGTGGTGGCAAGCTTCCCTCCGGTGTCCGCGGGGCTGAATCCCTGTGCGAAGCGGACTGGTGCAGATCTCATAAATTTGCGGTATTTATAGAGAGAGAAACGACAGGATAAATACGACAGGAAGAAGCCGAACGAAAGTAAGTAAATTCTTTGTGTAAATTAGAAAGGTTTAAGAGAAATGCATACGCATGGCTCCGAGAGGGCTTGGTACGGATTTCGTTTGCCAGTTGGGAGACGCACAGTAATTAATTGATGGTCGTAATAGTACGACCAGAGTCATTAGAAAGTTTTCGGCCGAGCGCTTGTGGCTTCTCCGGTTGCGTTCTAGAGGTGGATTAGAATGTTGACTGAAGGAAAGAAATTGTGGGGAACCAGCAATCTTTATAATAGTGTATTCGCAGTATGGATTATTCCGGAACATAACGAAAATAGACGATTTATTCTTGGCTGTCTCTGATTGCGAGCTTGATGTTGTCATATTGACTGAAACTGCACTCGACGACGGCATCAACTCGATTCAGCTATTTGGACCTGGCTATAGCGTTTTTCGTTGTGATCGTAACGCAAATAACAGCGACAAGATTTCTTTCGGTGGTGTGCTAGTTACTGTATCACAACGCTATACCAGCTATCGAGTGAACGTTGAACGCGGTGCAACGTTAGAACAAGTCTGTGTTTTAGTGAAATTACCCGGCTTTAAGCTTTTCGTATGTGCTGTGTACATCCCACCCGATCGAAGCCGCTATGTTGACGTGATTTACGCTCACACTGCCTCTGCCAAGGAGTTGTATGACATGACAAGTATTGAGGACAAAGTTCTCATTTGTGGTGACTATAACCAGCCTCTGCTTCAATGGGAGACCAGTAATAACAGGGTTGTCCTTTCCGAAGAATCGTCGTTGAGTGCTGCAAGCTCTGCCCTCGTTGATGGAATGGAGTTCGTCAATCTTATTCAACGAAATTCAGTCCGGAATTCACGCGGTCGTACTCTAGATTTGGTGTTTTGTAGCGATGAACATGACTTCAAAGTAGATGAATCTGCCGTGTCATTGTTGCCGATCGATCCTCCCCATCCGCCTCTGGTCGTTTCACTTGCCGTGCCTCATACTTGCCCATCTTACATACCACGAGATGTGAATGATGGAGTAAGGCAGCTTGATTATAAGAAAATTGATTATGCCTCCCTACTGCAATATCTGCTCAGTCAGAACTGGATCGATGTTACCGAATGTGCAGATGTTGACCTGATGGCTGTCCGTTTCTGTAAAATAATTCGACTTTGGCTGGAATCACATGTCCCTCCCAAGCGACGTCCTATTTCTCCAGCTTGGAGTACCCCTCAGCTCAGACAGCTAAAACGTGATTGTAACTCAGCACAGCGAAAATTGCGTCGTCATAAAACGCCTGACACTAAGCGTGATTTCAAGCGCGCTAGTGCTACTTATTGTAGGCTAAATAGTGCTTTGTATAAATCTCACGTACTCAGAGTTCAGCGGAATTTGCGGAGCCACCCTCGAAGCTTCTGGGGATTTATCAACAGCAAAAGGAAAAACTCGAGCATTCCGTCCAACGTGATTCTTGATGGGAAAGAGTCAGTATCCCCTGATGATGCGTATGAAATGTTTGCGACACATTTTGC
Source organism: Toxorhynchites rutilus septentrionalis (assembly GCF_029784135.1). NCBI lineage: Eukaryota > Metazoa > Arthropoda > Insecta > Diptera > Culicidae > Toxorhynchites > Toxorhynchites rutilus. The sequence goes on from NC_073746.1 coordinate 11,638,246, forward strand.
GTCAGTCTTCGAACAAAGAACAACTTGTGATGTTGATGCGACATCTGCTGCAACTGATACTCCGGCTAACTTCTTGGATCTGTCCACATTCACAGTAACTCCAGCTATGGTGCATTCAGCAACGAGAAAACTGAAGAACTCGCTTACACCTGGTAATGGATGGAATCCCGGCGGTGGTGTTCTGTCGGTGCTCAGCTGCTTTAGCTGAGCCTGTTGCAGCCATTTTCAATGCATCTTTTGAGCAAGGTAAATTCCCAACATTATGGAAGGAGTCATTTATGTTTCCTGTCTTCAAGGCGGGGGACAAGCGGGATGTAAGAAACTATCGTGGTATCACCAGTCTTTCGGCGGCGTCCAAGTTGTTCGAGATTATTTTGAGTGAAGTAGTCTTGAATCGCTCGAAACGGTACATATCAACTGACCAGCATGGATTTATTCCTGGGCGATCGGTAACTACCAACCTTTTATACTTCACTAGTACTTGCATCAACGCTCTGGAGGAAAGAGTGCAAGTGGACGTAATATATACGGGTCTGAAAGCTGCATTCGATAAGATCGACCACAAAATCCTGCTCTGCAAACTTTCGCGACTTGGAGTATCCGAGCATCTAATAACGTGGTTGAAATCGTACTTGACGGGAAGAACTCTTCGGGTGCGACTTGGCTCGTGTATCTCTTCCGCGTTCAGTAGCACTTCCGGCGTACCGCAGGGAAGCAACCTGGGACCACTTCTGTTCACATTGTTCTTCAACGATGTGGCAGCTCTGCTGGGAGTCAGATGCAAACTGATTTATGCTGATGACCTTAAACTGTATGCTGTTGTTTACTCGATTGAGGATTGCCATCGTCTTCAGACTTTGCTGAATACTTTCGTTGACTGGTGCCATCGCAATAAACTCAATATCAGCGTTCCAAAATGTGCGGTGATGACGTTCCCAATCCTCTACGATTACTCTGTTGAAAATGTTACGCTGCGCAGAGTAGATCGTGTAACAGACCTTGGTGTTCTATTGGACCCGAAGTTGGATTTCAATCTTCACTACTCTTCTATCATCTGTAGAGCAAATCGACAACTGGATTCTATTGTGTTTTTTCATCCGGCGCGCTTGCAAGCGTGGTGAATCTCAACCAAATAAGTGGTGTACGATCGAGACACTGAGGATCCATTCAACAGATCACATACGTCACACCACAGCGGCAAGCAGAAGTTTATTTCTTTTTTTCTCCTTTCTATCATTTCTTCCACTTTCTGTGCATAACAAATACCATTGTTTCGCTGGGTGTTTACGTAATCATCAAGCGTTGGCATTAGGGTGACCATCTTCATATATATTGCACTTGAACATTTGTTGGAACTTTTTTCATTTTTGAATTTAATTTAATAAAAATTAGTTTGAATAACTATAATTTTCTACTGTAACTAAAATAGAAGTTTATCTTATTATATTTATTTTTTAATTTTTTTTTATTACCAATAAATTCTGTTCATATCGAACAGTTGACGAAATTTATTACTATGGCTGAAGGCGGGGAGGATCCCGCAACGACGCCAACGTATATCTCTGATACGGAACCCCCTGAAGAACCGGAAGGTGAAGTAGAAATTGGAATAGAAAACGTAATTTTTGATGATGAGGAGGATGAAGAAAAACTGGATTTTCGTCAAAAAGTATACCCTGAGGGCTCCAAAGGCGCATTCATTGTGTACTTTAGGCGAAAATCCAAACCCTTCAATGTTATTCGCATATCTAAAGAGCTGACAAAAAACTTCTCAGATGTTACCGAGATTACTCGGATGGGGCCAGACAAATTACGAGTTGTCGTCTCCAGCCGGACCCAAGCAAATGATATAACCCGTTGCGATCTCTTTGCGATTGAGTATCGCGTATACGTGCCCTGTCGTAACGTAGAAATCGACGGCGTAATCACCGAAAAGGGTTTGACCCGAAATGATATACTCAAGGATGGAGTCGGTCGCTTCAAGAACTCTTCGCTTAAAACTGTGAAGATTCTTGCATGCGACCAACTGAAATCCGTATCTATTATAAATAATAAGAGAGTTCTCAGTTCGACAAATTCTTTTCGAGTAACCTTTGAGGGCTCCGCCCTTCCAAACTTCGTTTCGATAGATGCGCTTCGTTTACCTGTTCGATTGTTTGTACCCCGGGTAATGAGTTGCAACAACTGCAAGCAACTTGGTCACACGGCCGTCTACTGTTGCAACAAAAAGCGTTGCGCAGATTGTGGAGAGAGTCATGATGGGACTTCTTGCGCAAAAGAGCGCAAGTGTCTTCATTGCGACGGGGCCCCCCATGATCTTTCTCAATGCCCGGTGTACATACAAAGAGGGGAAAAAATCAAGCGTTCCCTAAAGGAATTTTCAAAACGGACTTATGCAGAAATGCTTAAGAATTCCGTGCCAACGACGCAGGAAAATCCTTACTCCCTCCTGCAGAACGACGAGCCTGTCGCTGACGCTCCCAACGCGGGAAGTTCTGGTACATCGCAGGGTGCCATCAGGAAAAGGAAAATTACTACTTTTCCATCACTCCCCAGTAAGAATTTCCCAAGTTGGATTGAAACTTCGAACCGAACGTGCTGAAAATAGACCGCCTGTCGCTGACGCTCCCAACGCGGGAAGTTCTGGTACATCGCAGGGTGCCATCAGGAAAAGGAAAATTACTACTTTTCCATCACTCCCCAGTAAGAATTTCCCAAGTTGGATTGAAACTTCGAACCGAACGTGCTGAAAATAGACCGAAGCAAGTACCTCCTGGTTTACACGGTTCTTCTACTAACCAGGGGTCCTCAGCACGTTCCGGAACAACACCCAATACGTCTGTTCCTTTTTCGCGGTCAAAGCAACAGTCACAACCTGGCTTGTTTGCGCTTTCTGACCTGGTGGACAACATTTTGAATGCTTTGAATATTAATGACTCTCTTAAAAGCATAGTATTATGTTTGCTTCCGGTAGTGAGAACATTCTTGAAAGAAAAATGTGCCTTTTTAGCAGCGTTCATTTCCCTCGATGCCTGATTCAGTGCAAGAGGTCAAGGAATTGACCACTGTAATACAGTGGAATTGCAGAAGCATCATCCCTAAACTAGATCAATTTAAATTTTTAGTTCATAACTCTAACTGTGATGTATTTTCCCTCTGTGAAACATGGCTTTCTTCAGCCGACGAACTGAATTTCCACGATTTCAACATTATTCGCCTCGATCGAAATGACTCGTTTGGTGGCGTACTATTGGGGATTAAAAAATGTCACTCCTTCTATAGAGTCACTCTCCCACCGATGACAGGCATTGAAGTTGTTGCTTGCCAGACACAAATCAATGGCAAAGACCTCTGCATTGCTTCGATATATATCCCTCCCAGAACTACGGTAGGCCGCCATCAGTTCTTTGATACTATCGAGGCAATGCCGGAGCCGCGGGTAATCTTAGGTGATTTTAACTCCCATGGAACAGCATGGGGATCAGTCTACGATGACAACCGTGCCACTTTGATTTATGATCTGTGCGACAACTTCAAATTGACAGTTTTGAATACTGGGGAAGCAACCAGAATAGCCAACCCTCCTGCACGGGCAAGAATGCTAGACATATCTCTATGCTCTTCTTCGTTATCCCTGGATTGCATGTGGAAGGTAATCCAAGATCCCCACGGTAGTGATCACCTACCAATAATTTTATCGATCGCTAATGAATCAAGCTCTCGTGAGTCAGTCAATATTTCGTATGACCTCACGAAGAATATTGACTGGAGAACATTTGCGGATATAATATCTGAAGCAATTGTTTCAATTCATGAACTTCCTCCACTCGAAGAGTATAACTTTATATCGAGTTTGATTTACGAAAGCGCACTTTAAGCTCAAAAGAAACGTGTTCTTGCTACCACTTTCCGACGTCGTCCTCCATCACTTTGGTGGGACAAGGAATGTTCAAAGGTCTACCTTGAAAAATCATCCGCTTTCAAAAAATTCAGGAAAACTGGATTAGTGGAATGGTTTCTAAAGTACCAAGCTCTAGAAGCCAAACTACAAGGTTTGATTAAAGCAAAAAAGCGTGGATATTGGCGGAAGTTCGTCAATGGTTTGTCAAGGGAGACAACTATGAGCACTCTTTGGAATACGGCTAGGAAAATGCGTGGCTGGAACCATACAAACGAAAGTGAGGAATACTCTGACCGTTGGATTTTCAAATTTGCAAGAAAGGTTTGTCCCGATTCCGTTCCTGCACAAAACGTCGTACGCGACATTCCGCTCCAAGGCGATTATGAGTATTTTTCGATGATAGAATTCTCAATTGCACTTCTCTCATGTAACAATTCAGCTCCGGGGTCGGACAAGATTAAATTCAACTTGTTGAAGAATCTTCCCGACTTGGCAAAACAGCGTTTTCTGAACTTGTTCAACAAGTTTCTGGAGCTGAATATTGTCCCGCATGACTGGAGACAAGTGAGAGTGATAGCCATACGGAAACCCAACAAGCCGGCTTGCGATCACAACTCGTATAGGCCGATTGCAATGTTATCCTGTATTCGTAAATTGTTAGAGAAACTGATTCTACTTCGTTTGGACAAGTGGGTCGAAACGAACAATTTGCTGTCAAATACGCAGTTTGGCTTCCGCCGAGGTAGAGGGACGAACGATTGTCTCGCGCTGCTATCTTCTGAAATCCAAATCGCATTTGCTCGCAAAGAACAAATGGCTTCCGTTTTTCTCGATATCAAAGGGGCATTTGATTCAGTTTCCATGGAAATTCTCTCAGAGAAACTTCATAATCGTGGACTTTCGCCAATTCTGAATAATTTCCTGTACAATTTACTGTCAGAAAAGCACATGATTTTCTCTCATGGCAGCTCGAAATCTTCTCGTTACAGTTTTATGGGCCTACCACAAGGTTCCTGCCTAAGCCCCACGCTGAGACAACTTGCGGACGATGGAGTTATTTCCATCACGGGTACTAATCCCGTCGTTCTGCAAAAGTCGTTGCAAGATACCCTGAACAATCTGTTCACGTGGGCCCTCAAGCTGGGTATCGAATTCTCTACGGAGAAAACTGAAATGGTCGTTTTTTCTAGGAAGCACGAACCCGCCCAATTCCAGCTTCACCTATCCGGCAAAACGATCCAACACTCTATGTTTTTCAAATACCTGGGTGTATATTTTGATTCTAAGTGTACCTGGGGGAGACACATTGCGTATTTGAAACAGAAATG